>NC_084597.1:28612377-28912377 GCF_033807715.1 Cololabis saira | reverse complement strand
TCAAAGAAAACATCTTAACACACACGTTTAGCAAATTTTTAACACTTTAAAAAAAAAAATTATATTTGTATTAGTATTTGACCAAAAATAGATGACCAAATTCAAAATCGCCACCCATCCGGAAGCGGCCGTGGGATAAGCGCGTCCTAAGCAGGCGTTCAGAGCTCATGAGGACTGACCAGGATGAAGTGCAGTTACAGAAGGATGGTGGACAGTCTGGAGATTTGAACAGGCAGCTGGGGAAAGATGAGGTGAAGAGGGGTGAGGGCCCTCTTTTATCATTGTAATCACACAATATTTAACACAGCACATGAGATGAGAATTTAGTTTCCCACTTTCTTTAAGCATTGAATAATTTCAACTTAAGCGGTAACTTTCTTTCATTTTCATGAAATTATTATTAAGGTTAGTCTAGGTTTGTGCTCTCATATGGATGGGGACTGAAAGGGCTCTGTGTGATTAAAATACCAAGTAAGCAAGTCAGCTGCCGGTAAGCCAGTAAAATGAAGCATACAGGCTGGTAAACAACCAGAAAGACAGATAGAGCTTCAGCTGTTGTGAGGAACCAGCTGAGCTGCGGTGGGAATTTTCCTGTCAAATTTGCGGTCAGTTTGGGCCGTCTCTTGGAAAGTTTTCTGCAGAACTAATTGAGGTTATCGCTTCCTCTCTCTTCATGGGAACCTCTGTGTGTCTTTTCTCACTCCTTTCTGAAAAACAAACCAAATGTCAAAATGTGTCACGAGCCCTCTCACTAAATATGCACAAATTTGTGTATTCAAGACAAAGCACACACCTCTGTGTGTGTGTTTGTGTGCGTGTGTGTGCGTGTGCGTGTGCGTGTGCGTGTGTGTGTGTGTGTGTGTGTGTGTGTGTGTGTGTGTGTGTTTGTGCTTGTTTGCTAACTCTCGTGCAGCCTGCACCAGGTGATCCGGCCTAGTACGGAAGGTCATCGTTGTGATGTCACTTCCCTTTCCTCTCCGGATATTCCCAGCATTCTACTGCCAGCAGCCGGGAACTCTGGGAACTGAGTGCAGGAAGCCTGGCTCCTTGCAGGAGAGGGGCATACGGTGGTGAGCTTGAGAGCTGATTTTGCAGCACTGAATGACTCAACATTTTCTAACTAAATTAATCATATGAGAATGTGTATCTGATAAATAAGATGGTGTGAAATCCATGGAAATCTTCCCTCAGTAGAACCACATCGCCCCCGCCTGGTTTAGATCATCACTACAGAGCCAAAGGCTTGTGGATGAGAACCTCCCTTTATTAGGGCCCGAGCACTTACAGTGCGAAGGCCCTATTGTATCTGTAGGAATTTTTTAGTTTTCCTCGTTTTTTTTTTTTTTTTTCCCTCCTTATTCCGACGAAAGGAGGGCCTTTTTACTCCCCTAAACGTGCCCAAAAAGTCACCAAATTTTGCACGCAAGCCAGGCCTGGTGAAAAATTTGATATTTAATGGTTTGCATTAATGGGCGTGGCCTAATGGCTCAAGAGCGCTCCCTAGAAAACTTTGTGCCTCAAGCCCCACAATACGGTTTGAAGTACATGCACGAAAATCGGTACACACCTGTATCATGTCGCAACTTAAAGAAAAGTCTCTTGGCGCCATGGCCGAAACCGAACAGGAAGTCGGCCATTTTCAATTAATCGTGTAATTTTGCCGCAATTTATTCCATTTCTTCAGCCGCTTCTTCGCCCGAACCATAACGTGCACCAAGGTGTGTTATACATCAAAATGTGCGTCCCGATCCTGTGACGATGCACATTACTTTTCTCAATCAAAAGTGTTACCGTGGCAACGCCAAAAAGCGCGCCCACCCCCCTCATCTGATTGGTCCATATTTGATAGTTCCTACTTTCTGCCATAACTTTTGAATGGTTTGACATAAAGACTCGTGGGTGGTGCCATCGGACTCGGTTTTGAGTTCTTGAACATAATTGGTGCAAAGTAGCGCTTCCACTGCAGCAAGCCTGAACGTGCACAAGGGTGCGAGGGCCCGTTCATCGCTGCTTGCAGCTTTAATGTTGGTCTTAATTCTTCTTTGTTTGAATCACGTGGGATATCATGGTGACATGGCACAAAAGATAAAGTAGAAGAGAAATACAGAAACTCTCCAGGAAAACTCAACAAAATAAGTTTCACGCTTAAGGTTAATCATTTTGCACTGTGATATAACAGCTGATGTTCAAGTAAAACTTTATCGTACAATAAAAACTGCAGCGCAAGTCAAGCCCCCGCTTACATCCACTTGGCAAGAACATTCGCCAGCTTCTCTGTCGCAGATGTGCGCATGCGCGGGACGCTCTCCTCGAGTTTAGTTTGGGGAAGAGCGTCCCTTTGGTAACATCGTTGCTGCTAACGTTAGCTGTGGCTGCGCTCGCGAGGAGCTTTGCATTTAAATTTGAGCTGCTTAGGTGGTGAGCAAAGTCCTTTTCACAAAGAACACATATCTCTCTACCTTTATCAAAGGTGCCGTCGGAGCGTTTTATAAATGTAAATGTCCCATTTACTGGACCGACAACTTTCACATGCTCCTCCATTTTCAATTCTCTCCTCTGCTACTCACCGCCCAAATGGAATTGTATACTTTTCTTTTACAGGCAAGTGGTACAACATGACAGCTCAGTCTCCTTGCAGTTTGTGGGATTGTCACAAAATAAGTATCTGCTAGTTTTAAACAAGGATGCTCATAGCGATAGGTTGGTGGTGGTGAAGTTAAGACTTATCAGTCATAACTTTTAACCGGGACACCTGTGATTGTCTTCTATCCAACGGTCACAGGTGGTTTTGCTTTGCAAAAACATTCTTAATCATTGTTTCTGTCAGTGAATGCTGGCTGCTTATGGAGCCAAGAAAGAGATACATGTGCTTTAACCTGTGCATACGTTTTCAATAGATTGGTATTACCATATTTGAATGTGTGAATATCTGTGCAAATATAAATTAAATTTACAAGTAGAAATCCTTTCTCCAGGTGCAGATTAGTAATGCAAGTCCAAAAATATTGATCAGTTCCGCAGGTCTAAAGAATGCGCCCAACTGATTGAGATGTTCACTTTGACGTATCAGTAAGACTGATCAAACTGCTAAGCAATACTTTTCACATGCAAATACTTTTTTTCCAGATACAGAGGGCTTAAATCGCTCCTACTGTGAATAGTTAAAAAAAAGTAACTGAAGTAAGTAAAAAAAAGTACAAAAACTGAATTGAACTGGATACACTTCATCAAGCCCCAAACTGAAATTATATTATAGCAGTGCAATTTGGAACAAACAGGAAGAAACTGTCAGATCGTACCTGTGGTTGAAATCTTCAGAGCTATAATAGTGCATCTCTGTTGGCAGCCTGCTGCAGTCCCTCTGGTCAGATTTAGTCTTTCATGAGATTTTCCAGGTATCTTGAGTTTCTTTTAACTGTATTTTCATTAAATGTAAAAGCACATGAAGGCCATTTGAGGGCAAATTAGAGAAGGGTGGGGCAAATCGGGGTGTGGGTCAAATTCAAAAGAAAAAAAAAAGAGTCTGTAAATTCTGACTTTAGTTTCTTGTCAGAAGTAAATTGTCAGAATTTACTCATTAGAATTTGCATGTTTACGTTGGACATATCTCGACCATATCTAACTAGAAGACTTGGTTTTGACATGCGCACAATGTGAAGAACAAAATCAGTTTGAAAAATGGCTGCAGCATTCAGGGTATAGTGTCTCTTAAAAGTCTGAATGTTGATGATAATTCAAATTCTTTGCCAAAATCAAATGCATTTTCTTGTTGCTAAATCTGGGTGCAAATACTGCACACAGTCAGTGCGTTTACATGGGAAGTTTAATTCCTCTTTAATCATTTTAATCTTTAACTTCTCAGAATTAAAATTAAATCAGATTTAAAATGAGTAAAAATTACCATGTAAACACCTAATTCGGAATGAAAATGGCCATTCCAAATTAGACTTAATTCCGAAGTAAGTGGCTGGTTTATTCCGATTTTAAATCCGAATAGAATAATTCCGCGGTCATGTATACACTCATTCCGCTTTAAATTAATTCTGGTATTTCTGCGCTGCTCGTTCCTTCGCCCGTCTGTCGCGATGACGCTTATATTCTGCGCTGGGCTTATTTTCAAAACAAAGTTTCAAGATGGCAGCACGCAGTAAACGGTGACCAGAGCAGAGATGATTTATTTGATAAATAACGTAGAGGACCTGGAAATAATTAAAAGAACAGATGGCAGGAAACATAAAATTCCCCGACCAGAGGTTGCCAGGTAGGCTGCAGAATACAGCAGGAACGTAGGCTGCCATGGCAAGCGACGTGTCCTACACAGTAAGTTTATTTTCTGTATTTAATGCTTTATGAAAGATCTTTTGCGAAGTAATAATGTACTGCAAAATTTACTAATGGCGATTAGCCAAAAAGAATCGTAAATGTTACCACATTTCAGCGAAGCCGCCGTACGTACGCGTCGCCGCGTACCCTCCGGCGTAGGCTCTGGGTTGGTGTAACGCGGAACCATAAATCAAGCAAGTTATGCCACAGTTTGCAGATGTATTGTTGATGCGTGGCCTAACGTGTCTGCTGGGACTATTTTGCAAGCTTTTGCAAAAGCCGGCAAGTCCGAGGCGCCGCACGGCACGGGAAGTGACTCTGAAAGCGAGGAAATTGGGACGGGCACAGCTGATTTAGCGGAGCTCTTTAATGCAGAAACAGAGGATGAGGACTTCGATGAGTTTGATTAATGTAAAAACTGAAATAAAGTAGCCTACAATCAAACCAAGTTTTGCTCCCGCTCTATTTTTAAATACGCACACTCGTGTGCTTGTGTGTGTGTTCTGCGCCGCGCGTGTGTGTGTAGACAGCGCCTTTAGGTTCGGTGCGCCGTGTGTGTTTTAAATACAGAAATGACACAAAACTGAGGATGCGCCTTTCCACACGGCGCCCGTATGATCGCGAAAATACAGTATTTATATATGAAATGTCAGATAGGTAATTTTTTGGCGACACCCCAGGGTGCCGCGACACCCCGGTTGAGAAAGGCTGATGTAGGTCAAGAGACATTCATATTGATTTTCACACTTTTTTTAACATGACCCCAGCGCAACTCACTCGCACAAATGCGAGTGGATACATATTTCTCTGCGCACCGGATTATTTTTATTCGCAAATGCGATGAAAACTGTTGCACTGTACAGCCCTGCACTGTTACCTTGTCCAAGTAAATTAGCGTTAGCCAAACATTTAGCTATGAATCTTACCTGTCCAGGAGAAAACCAGCAACGTTGGCGTCTGTCTTCAAATTCTTCTCCGCTTTCAGCCGTCTCCATCTATCAAAAGCATCTCCTATACAAATCCTTGTTTTATTTCAGACTTTGTCACGACGTAACTCGGATTCATAACGAGGTCTTTTAGGTTTTGGAAAGCTAGACATTTTTTCATTCAACACGTTCGTAGTGGCTGCTGCGATAATTAGAGCCGAGCTGGCAACCCGGATGCCGAAACAATACTGACTTGGTGATTGGGAGATAGGTGGAGGGTGGAGCTTCAGAAACAATACTGACTTGGTGATTGGGAGATAGGTGGAGGGTGGAGCTTCAGACCAAAACAAAAAATGACAACATAAACATCAGTTGAGGGCTGCAACTCCTCTTTTTAAACTGGAATATCCTGGCTTGAGTGCTGTTGTCAGTGACATAAGTATTTGAAATGAACATGATTTTTAAATGCCTGTTGACATATCAGGGTCATTTTATGATCAGTTTTATTATTGCTCTTACATACGGCTCCTTTTAACGGAATTGGATAAAGCCGATCAAACGTGTTTTCCATGTAAACCTTAATTCGGAATTACTATTTCCATGTAAACTCGAAGGAAAATAGTTTAATTCCGAATTATTTAATTCCGAATAATTAATTCCGAATTAAAAAACATTATGTAACCGTGGCCAATATGGTGAACTTTGAAAAAATGAAAGAGCTTGTTAATAAAAAACGATGTTTCCATCCATGTCGTTTACAGACAGTGCACACTTATTGGTTATTTCAATTCAGTTTCCTTAGAATCAATTTATGCATTTTGGAAGATGAAAATGAACAAACACAAAGACCAACAGAGTATGGACGTCTTTTATTGATGAGATGGCATGATGTGACATCACTGCTGTTAAAACGTGTGATTTCTTTATTGTCCACCTTGTGCAGCGCTGGTCCGTGTTTCATATTTGTAAAAGGATCTCAGAAAAGCAGGTATGCTTCTTCATCTTCATCAGTTTGACAATGGTCAGTCTTCTGTAAAAGAGCAAAAAACATTTTCTTTTATCATGCAGTAAAATGCAGTAAAATTCTCTGTTCTCTTCCTTTTGTGGTGTCTTGTTGTGTTTTCTGTGTCGTCTCACCATTGTTCAGTGTTCCGCAGTACTCATCACACTCCGCCTTGCTGTAGAACTTGTTAGCGTTTGCCTGACAGAAGTTTTGTTTGTAGGCCACGCATAGACCGGCAGAGGAGTCGAAGGCCCAGATAGTTGGCTTACCGTTGCAGGGTTGAGGCGCCATGGGCAGGCGGCATACAGCTGCAGAGACATTAGACATAACATCATCAGATCAATATCTCCAAATGATAAACATTTGTGTCTCATGTAAGTAGGTATTTGGCTTCTCACCCTCGGTTCGGCATCTCTGCAGACACTCTCTCTCGCTTTCAAAGTTGTTCTGATTTCCCAAACATCCTCCATAAGTAAAGAGCTCACAGCTCATCGAGGAAGAGTTGTAGAAGTAACGTGGTTTAATTCCAAAACACGGTCCTGTATCTGGTTCTGCTTTGCAACCTTCTGTCAAGATACATGGAAAGAGTGACTGAGAAAGAAAGAGATGCCCATCAGCTGCACACAAACTAGATTTATGACTGCTTTTAACCTATTGGAAGGAGAATTCCAAGCAGTATAATAGTACTGAACTGATGTTCAGAGGAAGCTGATCTCTTACCGGCTCCATTGAATGGGGTTTCTTCAAAACCAGAGCCTTCCCCATCTGCAGGTTCCAGGGTACGCACCACGTTTCTCCTCATCCGCTATAACACAGTAACAGGCTCAGTCAGAAGCATGAAACCATTTAAGCCCATTGTTATTTATAGTAACACTGCCAAATACCCACTTATATTCTTTAAAATACTAAAGACAAAATGGGGCTAGATTGATTATAAAGTTGTTAACATGATGCATCTATAGCCATAGGTTAGTTCATTCTAGCCGAGTCATGAAATAAATAAATTAATACATGAAATAAATAAATGAAAATTCAGAGAACATATGCACGAGAAGTAACGATCCCCAGTACACTGGCTTTCATGCTTTTTGCTGTCAGCAGCCTGGATGGATTAGTGCAGAAAGCATCTGGACTTGGTTATTGGAGACAACAACAGCGTATGAGCCTAAAACTCCACTCCAGATAAAGGACTGGCAAACTTTTGGTTACATGTCTGGCAGGAGCCGACTCAAAAGGAGGTCCATTTATCGAAAACATTGGTTAATCTGATTATTAATTCAGAATAATTAATCAGCCTAACATGGTGTGTTGGGGATGGCAGGATTAAACCAGAGTCAGGAAATCGCATGCAGGCGCAAGAACATTCAAACTCCTCGCAAAAGGTTCCAACTTTGATTCAAGCCAGAAACCTTAGCACCGTGAGGCACTAGAGCAGACCCCCACACTACTGAGGCACTAACTGGTTACAAAAGACTAAGCTTTTGATATTGATACTGTTTTTTTCCTGACACCATCACCTGACCAAGTAAGCTGCTGATTAGAATCTTCCAGAAGAAGTTTTAACCCCATAAAGCTGGATGCATCAAATTTGATACATTAATTTCTGCAATACGCGTATCATTCCAATAATAATGATAATAACAACTAGAATAATAATGATAATAAAGGTTTGATTCAAAAATAAAATGAATAAAACAAATACATAATATACATATAACAACTTAAATGTGATTAATTCATTTTTTAGAAACTGTTAAAACACAGTAGGGGTGTTTTTAATTTCAATTTATAATAAACACTTCCAAATAAAGAAAAAGGCTTCATATGTATTATTTTGTATGTTGAGTTAAATCTTTCTTTCTTCTTTCCACATATTTGAGTTACCTAAGATAATGTCTTTCCTTATTGTGTTTGCTAATAAAAAGTTCAAACAAAATGACATACCAAAGTCTTGGTTGTATTTTGAAAATTCCCCTTTTTAAAAAAATATGTTTTAAATATCCTTTATACACTGCTTTGGTGAACATTTCAGAGCATAGAAGCATAGAAGATGTTAATCTTCACATTCATAGCCATGTCAATATGAATTTATTTCATTTAATAAATATACTACATTGAAAGTATTATGAGTTTGTGATTAAATATCAATATTTTTCAAAGAAAATTGTACTTATAAACACAAATCAGCTAGCACATTAAAACCACATGCCTAATAGCTCTGGTGGAACTCCACTCCTATTGCCAAAACAGTTTTGATTCATGACAACATGGGTAGAATATTCCCACCAGTGGGATTATTCTGTTTCCCAGAACCAGTATGTTTGCAGCAAATCCCTGGGGTCCTGTAAATGTGTCTCCTGTTCCAGCACATCTAATGGATGTTCAATGAGATTCGGGGCTCCTGCACTTTCCTGCTAATTAGGAGGACCTGCTGTCGTCAGAGAGTGCCCTTGAGGGGTGGGGTAAATTGATTCTCAGCTGACAATTCAATTTTTCAGAGAACATATCACCAGTCTGTGGTTTAAGTGTTGTGGCTGATCATTTTACATTTCCTGTTTGTTCCATATTGTTTAAAGTGGATATAAATTTCTCTCAAATACAAATTAAAGAAAAAAAGTGTTTAATTCAAATGTGATGCAATAAAGCAGTAGGAAGTAAATCACATAACGGAAAACTGATCTGCTATGACGAAGTACCTGAGGGTAGGGCTCTGTTGTTGGCTGCTCTTCAGGAACACAGTCACCTGCACGGATCAAGTGAAAACCTTAATTATGATCATGGCATGCCAAGTAGTGGCATGACCATATTGCACTCATCCAGAATGGCCCAAAGGGCAATGTTGCTAGCATTTTGCTAACAAGCTAAAGTTGCAAAAGTCCCACCAGCGGGTGTACAGTATGACCCTCTGATGTGGAAAAAAAAATCCCCAAAAAATAAAACACGCCCGAAAAAACGAAGAAAACATGAAAATGAAGGCGATACAGAAAAGGTTTCCCTTTTCTTATTATTCTTATTCCGCACATTTTATGTCAAAATCCATGACAAATGGCCCCATTCATTCGGATGGGGCTTTTTGCCATGGTGGAAAAAAAAAACCTATCCGTTACTGTAGCCTGAACCGGAACGTGCACCCACACATAGCATACATCAACACATGTGGATCCATCGCGCCTCGAAGGGCAATACTTTTCTCAGCCAAAAGCGTTACTGTGGCAACGCTAGATGCCAAGAAGCGGAAAAAAAGTAAAAATTCGGACGCTTATTTGTCGGCCAAACTTTATCGTAGCGACATCATTCAAATGTTTCCAGACTCAGTTCACTTCGGAGCAAAACATCTTTCGACCTCATTATGCCAATTATTACAGTTTTTGAGATATTAAACTTTCAATTAAAAAAAAATGTCCATTTGACTTCGGACACTTGTTGTTAGGCAACAGGTTATCGTAGGGACATGATTCAAATGTTTCAAAACTCGCCTAGCTGTGGACTACAACATATTCAAATTTCATGAAGCTGTGATTTACATTCATTTTAAGTCAAAATGCCTGTCAAATGGCCCCATCCCCAAAGGTTTATCAACAACATTTAACGGTTTATTAACAACCCTAAACTACTTCTTGGCTATTATTAATCACCCTAAACCACACGACCCCGAAGCAGGGGCTGTGGTTTATTAACAACCCTAAACCACACCCCCTGCGGGGAGCAAAGGAATGAATGCAATACAACCATAAACACCTCAAACAGACATAGAACCACGCCGAACACAACCACTACATCCCCAAACCAAAGCAGCAAGAGGGGACAAATGGGCAGTAGGGCATGTCCATATCAAAATTTCCTGAAATGTTCTAGTTAATTCTGCTATTATAGCCATAAATTAGTATTTTTAACATTATATGTTGCCCTATTATGTTTTAATATTCCATTTTTAATGCTGCCAAAAGACAATCCTCAAGTGGGAAAACAAAGGTTTCGAAAATAAATATTCTCATTTTGGATGAACTCTTGTGTTTGTGTACGTTCATGTGATCATGCTGCACCTTTGTCCTTTTTAATGATGATAGTGTCGTCACTCATTCCCTGTTCTCTGACCAGCTTTTTGAATTCTTCCAGCACAGAGGGACTGACGGTCATTGTTCGGCCTGCAAAAAAGACGCTTGAGTTCACGTGAAAATCAAAGCCATCTTACTCATAACTGCATATGTTTTCACTACAGTCAGGGGTTTATAGAGAGCTTATAGCTGACAATGTTCAGAAATTATAAAGCTGACACCCACTGTAAAGCTTAATGGAGGTGCTGGGATTTCCTGACGACTTCTTCTTGTTCATGATCACTATGGCGTGCTCGTTGTAGTTTGTGTCAACCACATAAGCATCAACATCTGCCTCCCACTCTGCAAGAAGAGTTACAATATCTGTTAATATTTCTGGACCACATGAAATGAAGAGAGAGATGTGCAGCTGCAAGAGAAAACAAATAAAACATACTTGCAATATGGTAGAAAAATCGCCCTGGTGTGCTGGTCAACTCGTAATCCCCAGTCCTCTCCTTACATGTGCCATGTCTGCACACACACATACACGCACGCACGCACACACGCACGCACGCACGCACGCACGGACGCACGCACGCACGCACGCACGCACGCACGCACGCACGCACGCACGCACGCACGCACGCACGCACGCATGCACGCAGGCACGCACACACACACACACAGACAGTGTAGCTTCATGGTGAAAAAAGGCTTGTGTCTGTTTTGTTTCTGTGTTATCTTTGTTCCTCTATCAGTCTCAGTTAATGCATCTAAATCCTCCTTGTGCCCATTAATGCAGAATAAATCTGATATCAGCATTTTTTATTTTTATTTTGACCCATAGTATGTTGTCCTGCTGTCTTTCGGCATACAGTAAAGCTTAATGTTTTTATTCATAACTTCTTATTTTCAATTGAATAAAATTCCCAAACTGTATATGAAGAGAAAAAAATTAAGATTGGGATTATTTTGAACATTTTCTGGAGCGAAAGGCAATAAACAAATACAAAAAGAGTTGTGCTAAATATGACATGTGTGCTTCATAAGGGAACATAACAGCATTTTAAAGCAAACCTGAGCACACGCCGGGTCATTGCAATCTTTCCTTCGGTGGTACTTTCATCCAGCACCAGTTCACCGATAGCTGACTCTCCTCTGTAACGTTGCATATAAGGACATGTAGATGCCAAGGCAACATCATGCCAAGTTCCTAAAAACTGTCAAGAACAAGATATTAATAATCATTTCAAACCCTCAATCAGTTTCAAATAGATTCTTTATTTTTAGAGTCTCAGATACTGAATTTGGCGAAGTGCTAAAAATATCATGATCTTACAAAATAAAATGATTTATAAATAATTGTGATTTCTAGGTTTAAATGATAATAACATTTGAAATATAAGACAGTAAATCCTTTGAAGAATCTTTAGGAAGCAATAGAAAAACTTGACAACGCAATGTTTATTTGTGTGTATTTAGGAGTTCCAACAGTTTTAGTATAGCTAATATAAAAATGTGGATAATGAAAGTCTCTGGAGGGAGACTTCTAGTAATACATGTAATTTCAGCTTTTGTATAAATTAAACATTAAAAAGAATAAAAAGACCCCTGAGCTCAGCGTCTCACCTTGGTCAAATCAAAGTTGTCCTGCGTGTTGTAAAGGGGATCTGGGAGCAGTGGAAGCCCCTGGATAGTCTGGGTCCATCCCAGGACCAGCAGAGAAACGATAACTGTTGTTCTTTCCATCCTGTTAGAACTGTCTGTCCTTGTCCCCGATGTGTGAAACTATAAATCACTCTATCTCAGCTTTTGAAAAGGGGAGAGGTTCATGTAGCTGTTATATGCCTGCAGTGGCCTTTGCATGTACTTAGTCCCACAGCCAAGTGAATACAAAACACATAAACACACACACACACACACACACACACACACACACACACACACACACACACACACACACACACACACACACACACACACACACACACACACACACACACACACACACACACACACAAAGCAAACAAATAAAGGAGCAAAGTTCTGCTGCTTTGCATCTCTCTCTGCAGTTTGATTTGCCAGCAAGGGCAGCTGACCACTCAAACGTTGGACTTCAGAGTTGCAGCAATATGAACAAATCAATACATGTCATGGTTTGAGGAAGCAATGAGTGACAACTTATTTTACCCATACTGAAAAGCTGCACCTGCAGTAAAATGTTTCACAAGCGTTATTATAATTTAGGAAGTGTTTGCAAAGTATAGCTTGAGCCTTTTAATTTGGCCACCATTCAATCATAATAATAATACATAATAATAAAACTTTATTTGTATAGCACATTTCATACAAGAATTGTAGCTCAAAGTGCTTTACATCAATAATAAGGCAAACAGCAAGTGCAGTTTAAATAAAGAGAAAGGTATAAAATAACAATCAACATCATATCAGATCCTAGCGTTCTAATAGGTTACTTAGTTACCATAATCTCATTACAAACACACATTAAAAACATTAATCAGCATCATATCAGATCCTAGTGTTCTAATAGGTTACCTGAATTAACATAATCTCATTACGGAGTATAAATAGTGACAGTTAAAAAATGTACAGTTTAAAAATATAAAAGTTTACAAAAAATTAAACAGTAGTGCGTACAGTGCAGAGTAAGTTAAAAGTGCAAGTCGGTGCATTAAGAATTGGAACAAGTATTTAGGGTATTTAATGATGAAGGTGGGTCAAGGTGGTGATGAAGGTGATGATCAATCAAATGCTTTGGTGTACAGATATGTTTTAAGCTGCCTTTTGAATATCTCTAAGGTGTTTGCTTCCCTGATATTTGAGGGTAGTGCATTCCACAGCTTTGGGGCATAGTTAACAAAGGCTGCATCACCAATCTTTTTATGACTACTTCTGCTGATCTCTAATAGACCTGCATCGGATGATCGGAGTGTTCTAGCTGGTGTGTAGTTTGTTAGGGAGTTTGCAATGTAGCTTGGTCCTTGTCCATTTAGGGCTTTGTATGTGAGAAGGAGGGCCTTAAAATCAATTCTAAAAGTCACAGGTAGCCAATGTAAAGTAGCTAAGATTGGACTAATGTGTTCTCGCCTCTTGGTTTTGGTTAATAGTCTAGCTGCAGAGTTTTGAATAAGTTGGAGTCTTTCAGTGGTTTTCTTAGGAAGACCAGTGAAGAGTGCATTGCAGTAGTCCAGTCGGCTAGATATGAACGCATGAATTAGCTTCTCAGCATCATTTTGATTTATGAATGGACGAACCTTTGCTACGTTTCTGAGGTGGAAAAAAGCTGTTTTGGTCACTTTGTTTATGTGTGAGTTGAAATTCAAGTCTGAGTCAAGGATGACGCCAAGACTAGTTACCTCAGGTTTAATCCAGGAAGTTAAGCTTCCTAGGTTTTTAGTTAGCATCTCTCTCTTTGATTTGGGACCAACTAGAAGAACTTCAGTTTTATCTTCATTTAGTTTGAGGAAATTTGCATTCATCCATTTATTTATTGCCAACAAGCAGTTGGTAATGGATTTAATTGCTGTTGTATCGTTAGGTTCAGCGGATATGTACAATTGTGTGTCGTCTGCATAGCTATGGAAATCTACATTATATTTTCTAATGATGTCACCAAGTGGTAACATATAGAGAGAGAAGAGTAATGGACCTAAACAGCTCCCTTGTGCAACCCCATAGCAACTTTCATGTCTCTCTGATACATTGTTTCCCAGACTAACATAAAACTTCCTTCCTCTGACATATGTCTTGAGCCAGTTCAATACACAATCAGAGAACCCAATATGCTTTTCAAGTCGATTGATTAAGATGTCATGATCAATAGTATCAAAAGCCGCCCTGAGATCCAATAAGATAAGGATGGAGACTTTATTTGCATTTGAATTTAGTCTGAGATCACTAATTAATTTTGTTAGAGCCGTTTTAGTACTGTGATATTTTCTGAAACCCGACTGAAAGATTTCTAAAATGTTATTTTCAATTAGGAATGAGTCATGAATCAATCAACATCTGCAAATGGACACATTTCAAATCACATTCAATTAATTGTTAACAACTCAAGTTGGCAGTGGATCCATTTACATGTAGACCTGTTTTGTACCTCTTGCCTATAAAAAAAAAGTCAAAAGAGGTCACTTTTCAGTGAAAGTAGTGTCTTAACTTTGACAGCTGAACCTCATCCTTGGACGGTAATTCCCAATGACATCATGTGAAAAAGACCGCACATCCTCATGAATTTCTAAAGTTTTACATAACAAATGAATGAAGTCTTAAGTGAATATTACAGTATCATTCTTTAAAAAGCAAAAATGTAGACAAAATGATAATTATTTGGTTAAAGCCAAACAGTATGTTATCATAAACACCTCATACCAAGTCTAGTGCGGTGACAGAGGGGTGATGATATGGGCTGGTTTTACCAGCACAAACCATTCGTACTCTGCAGTCTTTCATACAATCATGAACTCGTCTGCAAACCAGAGTATCCAAGAGTCAAATATGAGGAGATTTATCCAGCAATTGAAATGTGGCTGAAACTACTTCCTGCAGCACAACCATCCCAAGAACATAAAAAATTCTAAAGTTGCTGCAAATGTCCAGCTACAGTCCAAACCTCTATGTGACTGAAGTGCTATGAAAATGCAGTGAAGCTATGCTGTCGAGAAGAGTGGGACAAAACCCCTCTAAAAGGTTGTGAAAGATAAAAAAAATATCACTTTATGTGATTGCTGCTGAAGTTGTTATATAAACCTTTGAATCATGAGGATGCTCAGTTTCACAACAACCGCTTTCTTGTGTTTGTTAAATAAATTATGAAAGAGTAGTTTGTCATGTGATGTTGTTCGTCTACAGTTGTATTTACTCAATTGTGCGATCTGGTTAGGACCACATCATTTGTTTTATTTCTTTCTTTATGCTTTGATAAATAAAACCTTAGAAGTGAAAGAGGATGTAATTTATTTTTTCACATGACTGGCTGCAGGTAGTCCAAGGAATTCGTTTTTTTTCTTGAAACCAGTGTAACTCCTATATATATTTTACATTGTTGACAAGCTGGTCAGGTCAGATCAGGTCACATCAAAACATACAGAGAGGGGAAAAAAAACGTCAGTGTGGCAATATCTGCTTGTTTTTCTGTGTGTCTGTAAATCATATGTTTAAAGATACTCTGGTTGAGACAAATGCATCAGGTGTGTTTTCAGCACTGTAATGAATGTTGCAGGTTTATGTCATCTAGAAGTACAAATGCAGACAAATAAACAGTAACTCTCCAATACCATGCTAATAAATAAATCTTTATTGGTTGAAAAAGAAAAAAATGTTTTACACTTTCAGCTGACCCAATGTTTATCATCTGTTTCATGATCCTCTCCTTCAGCATTTCCAAATGATGGTCCATCCTGAAACAGTTCATCACCATTTTTTTTGCATTGTATTTTCTACAGCATTTACGTTTATTAAATGTGCCGTGAATATTTTTTCCATCCATCCATTATCTGTACCCGCTGTCTCCTTCGCAGGGTCACGGGGGTCTGCTGGAGCCTATCCCAGCTAATTTCAGGTGAGAAGCAGGGGTTACACCCTGGACAGGTCGCCAGCAGAGGTGGAAAAAGTACTGAAAAATTTTAATTGAGTAAAAGTATCTTTACTTTGCTTAAATCCTACTCAAAGTAAAAGTAAAAGTACTCATCTAAAAATTTACTCGAGTAAAAGTACAAAAGTACTTCATTTAAAATGTAATTTGAGTAAAAGTTACTTTCAGTTATTTAATGCAAAAAAAGGATGAGTCACAAATCAAATCCAGCACAAGTTGTTTTAATTAACTTCGAGGCATATTAAAGTACACATCCACACTTGTAAAAGCTCAGCTGAGTTCAGTAACATGATCCTTTTACTTCCGCAGAACAGGACAAAAAGGACAGTCACAACCTGTACTGTAAAGAGCAAACTATTTTCCATCATATTGTCCAACCGACAACACTAAAACCAGAATCAAACTATTCAAACACAAAATAAAGTGCCCAATGCCCGCAGGATTCTGCTATTCACAATAAACCAAAATAAAATGCCCACAAGATTTTCACCATAAATTTTGTACTCAGTAACGTTAGGGGGTTCAAATGTAGCGAAGTTAAATACTTGGGTCAAAATGTACTCGAGTAAAAGTAAAAATTACTTATTTCAAAAACTACTTAGAAAATTACAAATTACTCATAAAAAGTACTCAATTACAGTAACGTGAGTAAATGTAATTTGTTACTTTCCACCCCTGGTCGCCAGGCCATCGCAGGGCCACATAGAGACAGACAACCAGACATACTCACACTCAAACCTACGGGCAATTTAGAATCATCAATTAATCTAGCATGCATGTTTTTGGACTGTGGGAGGAAACCGGAGTACCCGGAGGGAACCCACGCAAGCACGGGGAGAACATGCAAACTGAAATGACAGCTCAAAGGTTTTTTTGAGTTGATAAAAAAGAAAAAAAAAAGCAATAAATAAATAAATGTTGGATGTATATTAGCTCTATATTACTACAATTCTTTGGCTTTCAGTAATTTTAGAATCAAAAAGTATATTGACCTATTTTATGTGGATGTACTTTACACAACAATTACATTGATACATAGACACAGTACATAACGTCCACTTGATAAATACACATAAACTGTTACAACTTAAGTACAGGTCCACCTGCTGACACCTGGTCAGACATCACTGTACTCTTTTTCTGCAGGAATCACAGGTGTATTTCTTTACTTCCTCTTGGGAGCAAAAGTCTGAATGAATGCAACAAAAGAGACCTGCATTTAGAGAGTGATCACTTTTCAGACTCGTACAGATGTGTGGTCATCGAGGAGGGAACGGGGATCTGAGGCCGAGTGGATGGCTCTGTGACCGGTGCAGCTGGAGCGCACTCGCCTGAGAAGATAGAAAAGTACAGAGGGAGTGAGGCTGCACATGTGTGACCTCATCCCAAAACACAGTAAAAAATGTCAAGACTAAAACTAAAAACAAACAGTGAAGGAATATTCAGTTACCTGAAATATAAATAAAAACTAAAGATTTTTACAAGACTAAAACTAAATAAAAACTAAAATTAACAATGCAAAAACCCAACTGAAACAAAATAGAATTGCAGGTCAAATTCATTTTGTTTTGATTTTTGTTTCGTGCCTTGTTTTTTGATGTTTGGGGATTCATCTTTCCATTTACTATTTCTTTTGTCTAATTCTAATTACTCAAAAGAAAGAATAAAGGATTTTGTACCATGTGGCACTGTTGATAGGATTCTTTCATCTTTAGGTCAAAACCTCACAAACTAAAAGTAGGACTAAAACAAACTAAAACTAACCAATTGATTCAAAACTAAAAACTAAACTAAACTAAAACTAAAATTACTGATGTGGCTGTTAAACTAAGCTAAAATAATCAAACTAAATTAAACTAAAAAATGAAATAAAAATTTAAAAACAACTAAAAATATTCAAACCAGACCATTTAAATTTAATAATCGTAGTTTTTAGAGGAATCAAGATCGTCAACAGTTCTCAGTGTGCGTGTGCATGCATGTGTGTGTGTGTATGTGTACCTTCCTGTTGATTAATGATGATAACGTCATCATTGATTCCATGTTTTCTGACCAGAGTTTTAAAACTGTCCAGGACAGGATGAGTCATGTCCGTAGTTCGACCTTAAAAGGAGAGAATGCTTTTATTTAGATTTCTATTTAAAATTTTGTTTTAATTCTTTAAAATGTTCTTAGTGTTACATTTAGTGTTACAGTCTTCTTTTCCCTTTTATGGTCTCAGTCACGATTTCTTATGTCCTATCGAATCAGTATTTGCTTGTCTGTCTGCAATCGGAGGTACTTATGCACCGCTAACATTTTTTCTTTTTTGATATTTGTATTACTTGAAAAAATCAGCGATCCTTAGATCTGGATCTCTGCCTCTGCCATCTATACCTGCTTAATCATGTACAGGGTCACGGGGGTCTGCTGGAGTCTATCAGCTCATCACAGGCGAAAGGCAGGAGTTGACTCTGGCCAGGTCGCCAGTCCATCGCGGAGCCACATATATAGACAAACAACCACACATTCGCTCACACACTGGATAACTGCTTCTTTTTTAACCATCCTGTTATGTTCATTAACAGGAACAGCAATGGTGTTCCCGGGTCAATTTGACCGGTGCATGTTTAATTATCCAAAAACAAAAAAAAGTGAATATTTCATCACTAACTCCGTTACTAATTATTCTATCAATATTTAGTGCAATGGTGTTCCTTATCTCCAACAGGTAGGTTTCATAAAAAATATATGTTCAAACTTTTTTAATGTTTCACTTGTTTACTACTTTTGAAATACCAACATATAAATCTACCCCCTAACCCTAACCCCCTAATGTTCAGTGCATAACTGGTATTTTCCTATATTGAGCTGGTTTTGAAGGCATGTATTGCCTAAATGGACAGAGACCTCTGAATGCCACCAGCCTTTCATCCTCTATGATATTAGGGCCTGGGTTGTAGAATAGTGGAATTTCTCTACCCACTTGTTCCACACTGTCCTAATATAGCTGCCAACTTTCTCTCACCGTCTACCAGCCCTTGTCTCTCAATTATCCAATCCATTACTCTGGAGAAAATGTGAAAAGTCTCCAGAGACATTGTGGCTCAAAATATAGTCCTGCCTGTCTCTGCATCCCACAGACTGGGACTTATAGACTTATAGACCCCAGCCAGGATGAGGAGCCCCAAATACGCATCTAAATTTGTTTTGTGCAGCTCCTTCCACCTCTCCCAAAAAACATGCCTCCCTCCTAGATTAGTCATTTCCAGAATTATTTTCTGTATTGAATCTGGCATGACCAGCTCAAAAGTTTACTTGATGTCAGTCACACGACCAACTGCCATCGTCTTCATTTTTTGTTTTCTGTAGACAGATTTGCCTGACACATATTTGGGGATGAAGACCACTGTATTCACTATTTTTTGACATAAATGTCTTGCTTGGAGGAATAGAAATAGTAATTCCCTCATCTGGTTAATCAGAATCATTAGAATCAGAATTTAGCTCAAGATAGTCTTCGTCTTCAGACACATCCTCCTCTATTTCACTGTCATGATCAATGATGACTTCCAGAGCCTCCTGGACTGTCATCGTTTTGCTCTGAGTGCTCATTTTGTAAAGGTCTGCCTGCTGGGTGTAATGTAGGACTCCCATGCAGATAATCCCTCCCCTGTTGAGTGTGCACTGAATGTGGGTAGTTTTCCCATGAGAACATAAATGGTTCCCATCAAAATTCATAACACCTGCAACTGTATATGCTTGTCTGATTGTGTGTGTGTGTGGGATTGGGGTGAAATACGTCTCAAAGTTGCAAAGAAGGAAATACTCTGACATTCCTGACACCATTTTACCTCCAGTTTGACCAGGTACAAACAGTATCTATGTGATATAAAGATGGGGGTGGTTGCAAATATGTAAGATGAACCATTTTCATATCATATGTTGATTACACTAATTAAGGCAAGCAAAATAAGTTTCATACTTAAAAAAAAACAAAAAACATTTACTTTTTATTGGTCCGAGATCGTCAAACTTTAAAACGTAACATAACAGGCGGGTTAATTTAAAAAAAAAAAAAAGTTGGGACTTCTTCCCTGGTGGGGAACAATATTGTCTGAGACAAACTTGTTTTACTTTTCTTTGATGAAAAGGATACTTTCAACATGGAGCAGATGTGAGTAAAATTAAATCTGCAAGCAGCGATTAACCTGCCCTCGCACCCTTGTGCATGTTCAGGCGTGCTGCAGTGGAAGCGCTTGTATGACCTGCATGTAGACTCTTCAGACCTGGACATTTAGCGGATGACACCAGCCACGACTCTCTATATCAAACCATTCAAAAGTTATGGCAGAAAGTAGGAACTATCAGATATCGACCAATCAGATGAAGAGGCGGGGCTAATTTGCAGCAATTATGTTCAAGGACCCAAAACTGAGTCCGATGACACCACCCACGAGTCTTTCTGTCAAACCATTCAAAAGGTATTGCAGAAAATCGGAACTATCACATATTGACCAATCAGAAGAAGGGACAGGCTAATTTGCACCAATTAAGGTGAAGGAGTCAAAACCGAGTCCGATGACACCACCCACGACTCTGTATGTCAAACCATTCAAAGGTTATAGCAGAAAATAGGGACTATCAAATATTGACTAATCAGAAGAAGGGACGAGGCTAATTCAGGCCGATGAAGGTCTAGTGCTCAATACCGAGTCCGATGACACTACCCACATTCTTTATGTAAAACCTTTCAAAGTCAAGTCAAGTCAAGTCAATTTTATTTATAAAGCACTTTAAAAACACCAACATGGTCCAAAGTGCTGGACAGGCGAATGGAAAACGAAGACAAAAAACACTGTAAAACACAAAGCACGTAAATAGAACAATCATGATAAGATAAGTGAATAAAAAGGATAGAATAGGAGATAAAAGGTTATGCCAGAAAATAGGAACTATCAAATATTGACCAATCAGAAGAAAGGGTGGGGCTAATTTGCACCAATTATGTTCAAGGACTCAAAACCGAGTCCAATGACACCACCCACGACTCTTTATGTCAAACCATTCAAAGGTTATGGCAGAAAGTAGGAACTATCAAATATGGACCAATCAGATGAAGGGGGGGCGCGCTTTTTGGCGTCTATCATCGCCACGGTAACGCTTTTGACTGAGAAAAGTACTGTGTGTCGTCGCAGGATGGAGACGCACATTTTGATGTATAACACACCTGGGTGCACGTTACAGTTCGGGCCACATTAACTGCCGAAGGAATGGCATACATTTTGCCAAAATTACATGATTAATTCAAAATGGCCGACTTCCTGTTCAGTTTCGGCCATGTCGCCAAGAGACTTTTCTTTAAGTTGCGACATGATACAGGTGTGTACTAATTTTCTTGCATGTACGTAAAACCGTATTGTGGGGCTTGAGGAACAAAGTTTTCTAGGGGGCGCTGTTTAACCATTAGGCCACGGCCATTAATGCAAACCATTAAATATCAAATTTTTCGCCAGGCCTGGTTTGCGTGCAGAATTTGGTGACTTTTGGGGCACGTTTAGGGGGGCAAAAAGGCCCTCATTTCGTCAGAAGAAGGAGTTATCATCATATCATAATTTATTTACCTTATCCCAGCAGAGTCTCCTAAAAGTCTTTTATTAACACATTTATATACTGTATACACAACTCCCAGTTATGGCTACTGATATCTCTTAACCGATGTAGAGAGATATAAATAGCCATACCTGCAGGTATATATAAAAATATGATCATTTAAAAAAAATCTGATATTGAGTGATAGTTTTTGATGATGGGGTGCCTGAGAGATCCGATTAGCTTTCTACTCTTGCTCTTTATGTACTGAAACTCTTCTGGATTCATTGAATTGATTAGTCACTTTATAAAATGTAAGAGTTGAAAAATGCTAATTATTTCCAACTGTCTTTGCAGAAAATTGTTTTCAACATTTCAATGATTTTCTCAGCGATTTTGTTGATAGATAAAAACCCAGATAGACAAAACGAGATTCACATTTTTGCTCCAAAAAGAGTCCGTCTTTCATGGATGCTGCTATTGCACCAAATGATCATTACAACCACCTATTGATGTTACCTGTTGGAAATATTAGATTTTATTTCCCCTCTTGACAGCACTAAATTACCCCTTAACTAACTTTTTTTAGAATATGTGGTAGACTTGAAATGCAAAAATGTATGTTTGTCACAAATTAAATGAGAAACATTGAATACCTTTAGTTCATACCATCTGCAATGAAATAAATGGTCAAAGTTTTTTTTTTTTTATATTTTTTTATCCCCGATTTTTTACCCATTTCATCACCCAGTGCTCATACCTAAGTAACAGTCCTGGGCATTGCTCTCCTCTGCCAACCCAGGGAGGGCCCTACACTGAGCTCAGGTCTCCTTCTTATCCTGAGGAGTGACGGACCGCTTCTTTTCACCAGACAGGGTGAGGATTCTCTGACCGGACGATGGTCAAAGTTGAAGTTATTTTCAAACACAGAAGGAAGACTGTCAACATAGTCTCCTATGTATTTTCACGAAAAAGAATGATGGTGCAAAACTTTAAGGAATAAAAACACGTCTTGTAAATGTATAATGGGTCTGATTTGAAAATGATGGTGTGCCCCCATGATTTTTATCTCTTTGTCTTTTCATTTTTCAAATGCAACCAGTCTTTATAAAACTCAAAATTCTTTGGGGAAAAAAATTGCATTAATTTATTCACCTCTATCTCAGTAAACATCTTAATATACTCTGAATTACTGTCCAACGCAAAAGGGGCTATCTTTAAGTCCATATATAAATAACAGCATCAGTGTTTACTAATGTTTTTTTTGTGTTGTAAACTGCAGCTAAAGTTGATGCCACATAAATAACGCACAAGGCTCCTTCAGTCAACATGTCATGACTGCCTTCAATGGCTCTTTCATATAAAACACAGTATATTGATTTACTGGAGTTGCAAAACATTATCTGCAGAGTTTACTCACTGTACAGCTTGACTATGGCTGTTTTATTTCCTGACGGCTTCTCGGTGCTCAGCTGCAGAATCATTGTGTGCTGATCGTAGTTGGTATGAACAACGAAGGAATCAACATCTGCTCCGAGCCCTGCAGAGAGGAATTTTAGTTTAACATTACAGAAACCTTCTCATATGCTGTCCAAGGCAGGGACATAATGTCTAAGAAAGTAATGTTTCAGAAGGAATGCAGAGAAAAACATACTTGAAACGTGGTGGAAGAATCGTCCTGAAATGTTGGTTAAACTGTAAACTGTGGATGTCTCCTTACATGAGCCATTTCTGCAAGCAGACACACACAGTAAATGCTATACTGAAAGTAATCATCATTTAAACTGTGTTTTCAGCAGTGAACAAGTGAGTCAAACCTGAAGGTAGCAGCTGTCACCGTGAAACTGTCCTCTTTAGGGAAGTGTTTCAACTCCAGTGCAACGACGGGGCTTCCTTTCTTTCGTTGCATGTAGTAAGGGCAGGTGGAAACTACTGCAACTTCATACCATCTCCCCATGAACTGCAAGGAACACAGAGATGTTAAGCACTGGGGCATCTCCATGTGTACTACTATGCAAGCAATAACCTCAGAGTATGGAGGTCTTTGGATATAACATTTGTTTGATCAAAGAAAGATACTTGGCTGACAGAAAACAGGCTGTTAAATGTGTAAAGATACCAAAAACTGAAAAGTAGTTATTCTCTTGTGATATTACACCACTAAAAATTTCAATGAGAAAATGTCAACAGAAATCTTTCAAACAGGAACATTTTTAGATATTCACCCGCTCCAAATCAAAGTTCTCCTGTGTGAGAATGACACTTTGGAAGGTCCAGGCCAAACCCAGGAGCATACAAAATACCAGATATACCATGCTCTGCATCCTGAAGGCTGATCTCTTCCGTCTCTGAGGGTCTGCCTCTTCCCACTACACTGTAGTTCTGGGTCAGACTGACCGCCTTTGATGTTTGGTTTGGTGGGGGGGGGGGGGGGCAAAGTTCTGACTATCCCAATATCTGCGTGTTTGTAAGCAGAGATGCATTGCTGGACTTCAGCATCTAAAGTTAGAACGTGCAACCAATCAATATTAATTAACTTTTAACAGGTGATCATTTGTGAGGAGATAGCATTGGATTCCCAGAGTCTTTCGCTTGCAGTCAGACCTGATCATTCTAAATCAGGGGTGTCCAAAGTCGGTCCTCGAGGGCCGGTGTCCTGCATGTTTTAGATGTCTCCTTGCTTCAACACACCTGATTCAAATTAACGGTCGTCACCAGCTTGCCATCAAGGTCTGGACAACTCTTTTGGTGACACAGCTACTTTTATCATGGTGTGCTGAAGCAGGGAAACATCTAAAACCTGCAGGACACCGGCCCTCGAGGACCGACTTTGGACACCCCTGTTCTAAATATTTAATTGTCCTCTTCTGAATTTCTTAGACTATCATCAAAGGCTATAGAGATTACAGGTCATCCATCTACCACATTCATGACATCATGACGCCCCCTAGTGCTCATTTTGGAGTCTAAACCTGATAAAATCCCTTCTGTGACTTTATAATTAAAGCAGACAGTAAAACACTGTAAAGATTGCATAATTTCTTGTCTGTATGTTACTGTCTTTTAATTTAACCACTTCAACACACTGAAACAGTACAACTGTTTATTTCCACCTGTAGGTACAGTAGTAGTAAACAGTAAAATAGAGTGGTTTGGGGAGAACGTGTGCTTTTGCCTAATGTATGTTACGCCTGTATAATAGCTAGTGTGTAGTGAAAAGCCCAAGTAAAGCCCTTTTTAATTTTACATGTTATTTTTGTAATAAACTATTTTCGTGATTTATCTGCCTCCTGTCCTGGTTATTCTGGACATTACCTGGCTGCATAGTGAACTAAATTGGGAGGTCTTAAGTACTTAGTTGTGGAAGCTAGTTCAATCACTACATTTACTAAATAGACTTAAAATATCAGTGGTCCTCAGTAGCCCAGTGTGCATGTTTTTGTGAGGGTAGCTCACATTAGCTACCAAGGGAACACGGGGAGAACATGCAAACTCAAAATCACCCGCGATATTGCAAGATCAAGATCGGGGGGGGCTCGGGCTGGGGGCTGTGGCTAGGGCGTCCCCGGTTGTCCTGGGGGGGCTGGGCTGTGGGCATGGGGGTCCCGCTCAAAGGGCCCGGCCCTGCCTGGGTGGGGGGTGGCTGTCTGCGCTGGGGGGACATTGCTGCCTTGGTCCGTGCCCCTGCCCACACACATACCCACACACATACATACACATAGCCACATAGACATATACACACACACTCACTCAAGCACACACACACACACATATATACATATATATATATATATATATATATATATATATATATATATATATATATATATATATATATATATATATATATATATATATATATATATATATTCATACATGTACACACACACACACACACACCTACCCACACATACATATACACGCGTACACACACACACATACAGTCACTTAAGTCATATTCATATATACACACACATACACACACATAGCCACACATACACACACACATACACAGCCACACAAACATATACATACACACACACACAAATACATACACACATACACACACAAATAGCCACACAGACATGTACATACACATGCACGTATGCTTACTTACTTGCTTGCTTAAGGTTGTCCATCGTGTCCGATGATGACGGTCCTTCTCTATTACTTGTGAGTCCTCATGTGACTGCGTAGTCCAATCTGTGCTTTACACGTTCTGCCACAGACTGAACAGACATGAGCACTGACTGGGGGTGTGGTTGTGGGTCTGGCTTCATGTCTTCTCTGGCGCTTCTTGGTCCGTCGGTCACCTCTGTCCTCCTCAAGCTTATCCACTCCTTGATGGAGGAGCTGCCGCCAGATGGAGCGTTGAGCGGCAGTGTCCTCCAGCTGGGTCGGGTTCAGGCCGCACTTCTTTATGGCAGTCTTTAACTGGTCTTTGTATCGCTTTTTTGGGCCTCCTGCCAAACGACGTCCATGATGGAGCTGGCCATAGAGCACCTTACGTGGAAGGCGCTCTTCTGGCATTCGTATGACGTGGCCTAGCCAGCGGAGTTGGTGCTGCGTGACTGTAGCCTCCACACTGATGCAGTTGGTCTTGCAGAGTATCTCGGTGTGGGGGACTCTGTCCTTCCAGGATATCCCCAGGATGCATTGTAAGCACCTGATGTGGAAAGCCTCAAGCATCCTGAGGTGGCGGCTATACAGGGTCCACGCTTCACAGGTGTAGAGCAGGGTTGTCAAGACAACAGCCAGATAAACTGCTACCTTAGTATGGAGCTTAAGGTCCTTGTTCAGGAACACCCTTCTCCTGAGTCTGCCAAAGGAAGATGAGGCCTGTTTGATCCGGTTTTGGATCTCTCTGTCGATGCTGCAGTCGTCAGAGAGAAAGCTGCCCAAGTATTTAAATAATTCCACTGTTGCAAGTGGCATATTGGAGATGGTGAAGGTTGGGGGATGGGATGGAGGAGTGGATGCCCACTGGCATATAACCTCGGTCTTCGCCACGTTGACAGAGAAGCCCAGCCTCGCATAGGCACTTGCTGCGGCTGCAAGGGTAGCCTGCAGTGCCTCCGGTGTGTGGGCCACAACTGCACAGTCATCTGCGTATTGCAGTTCAATGACTTGCTCAGATGTAAGTTTTGTGACTGCTTGAAGCCTTCTGATGTTAAACAGGTTACCATCGAGTCTGAAGTCCACAGTTACTCCACTGTCCCTCTGGATCTTCTCATGGAGCAAGAGTGTCACACACAGGAGAAAGACATTAAAAAGGACTGGAGCGAGGACACATCCTTGGCGCACACCAGTGCATACCTTGAATGGTTCCGATTCCTGGCCACCGATAGTCACACGTGATGTCATCCCTTCATGAAACTGCCTAAGGAGGTTGGCAAACTTCCGCGGACAGCCGAACTTCAGGAGGATATCCCAGAGGAGCTCCCTGTTGACCGTGTCAAAGGCCTTCGACAGGTCAATAAAAGCAACAAAGAGGTCCTGGTGCTGTTCTCTGCACTTTTCCTGGAGCTGCCGTGCTGTGAACACCATGTCCACCGTGCTTCTGTTTTTCCTGAAGCCACATTGTGACTCAGGCAGCAGGTCTTCTGTGATGTTCTTCACCAGTCTGTGCAGCATGACTTTGGCCAGAACCTTGCCGGCAACGGCCAGAAGTGAAATGCCACGGCTGTTGCCACAAAGGGACTTGTCCCCTTTGCCTTTATAGATTATACACACACATACACACACATAGCCACACATACACATACACAGCCACACAAACATATACATACACACACACACAAATAGCCACACAGACATGTACATACACATGCACGTATACATTTACACACACACACACACACACACACACACACACACACACACACACACACACACACACACACACACACACACACACACACACACACACACACACACACACACACACACACACACACACACAGTCATATACATACAAGCATACACACACATAGATATATACACTGGCTTGTTCACCTGCATGCTTGCTCTGTAGTTTTTGGGGTTAGTTAGCGGTAGCTTAGCTCAGACCGTGTTCGGATCTCGAGATTTGGGTCGATCGCTGCTCGTGTTTTGGTCGGCTCCGTGTCGGTTTTGTGTTTCGTTTGTCGTTTTTGTTGCAGATTTCCAGTGCTTGACGTGTGCTTGCGTCAGACTTGACTTGAGTGAGTTGTTCAAAAATCATCTCTCCAACATGGATCTGAGAACAGAATTTGAACGTGCTGTGAAAGGCACGGAATGGAAAAAGTTGGCCTCCACCCTCGAGGAGGTCATACAAGACATGTTGGGAGACACGCCCAATTCTCCACCTCCTTTATCGGCACCTCCTCCTCCTGTCTTCCCGGCTGAGCCTAACTTCAGCACCTTCCTTCCGCCAGTCGGAAGTCATACCAGAACAATCGATGCGTATTTGCCTTTTGGAGAACTTCCTTATGCGCAAACATCTGCAGTAAATACTGCTGCAATCACCAGGGAGCCAGCTCACCTATCCAGGCAGGCAGGTGTTCATAGCCAGGGACAGGTTAGACAGAGAGTTGAGGGTAGGGGCATCTTTTCATACAGATTTCAAACATTTGAATGCATCATGACAAGCTGTCAAACATCAAAATATTTGCTTCAGTGTTAGATTTAGAACAGGAAAGAATGAACTTAACTCATAAATTGAGTTGGTGTTCATCTTTTAGTGAAGGAAAACACACTGTTCGTCTCCAACCAAAAGTAGGAACATTCAGATATGAGTAATTTTATTTTCATCCAAAAGATTTGAGGTTTTAGAAGAGTTGTTTCATACCTGCTGACCGTTTCAGTTGTGAACTCCAGCCTTGTTCACATCAGCATTTTGAAGAAAGCTGGAGTTCACAGCCGAAACTGTTAGCAAGTATGAAACAACTCTTCTAAAACCTCAAATAATCTGATGAAAAGAAAATGAATATTACTTCAAAGAAGATTAAATGAATCTGATAAATATAAAAAGACTCAGATGTTGTGACTAAATCAGTCTCTCTCTCTATATATATATATAGATATATGTCTATGGGCGAGACGTTCTCATCTCATCTCATCACGTGACCCATTGTTTACAGAAGCGCAAGGTGCGTTCCATTTACCTCGGATTCTTTTTTTTATTAAACTTTATTTCAATTTCAGAAAATACAATAACATTAAAATAAATGGCAGACATCATTCAATAAACAGAAACATACACAGGCACAGTGGCGTCGTTAGGCCTTTTTTAGTGGGGCTGAAGCCTCCCTCAAATATTCTTAACCCCCCCTAAATAATTTGGTGTTTTATTTAGCTTTTTTTTTTACTTGAAAAATGCAGACCAATTCAATATAAAGACGCACGAATATGAGTTTAAATAAATAATAATATAAACCTGTCACTATTCACTTAAATATGATCATAAATCTGTTGGTCCCATTCACTTTACAGTGTTAAAGGAGCTTGAGGCAGGATTGAGGCAGGATTTATGAAAAAAATCTGTATACATTTTAAGTTTTCTAGTAATAATGTCAGATGAAGCGTTCCAAACCAAAAAGAATGAGCCCTCTACCGTATCTCTCCGTTGCCTTGAACAGGCTGTGAGCTGCAAAATGTGCTGCAATTCGGACTCCGAATTTCCCGCGCTGGGCTGCGGATGTGACGTCACATGACGCTGCATGCACGTTCTCTCCGTTCTCCCGTGCCGGCTTCACTGTTGGCTGCAGTACCCCCAACGGCCGTCGTGGTGAAGGGTGGCGCTAGAGAGTCTCATTTCTTAAAAGGAGCCTCATGCTCCTTTAAGGTAGCGTCAGTGCTTCGTTACCCAATCCGTTCCAGTTGTTCATAGAGAACGCCCACATTACTGAAAATCCAGTCCACGTTTTCACTGCCACTTTACACTCCGCTGCATCTACACATACGGACACACTAGCTACTGCTGCACACAGCCCGACAACATGGATATACGCACGTTTTTCAAGAAAGTAAGTCTTCATCACTGCTGGTAGTAACAATTAGTTAGCTCCAGCCTCCAGCTAACAGCAGAGAGTCCCATGTAATTAATGAACCAGGTGCTCCCCATGTTGATAAATAAAAACCTGGCTAGCACACTAAGTTAAACTGTTAGCATAATGTTGATTTCTGTCACTTGTTTTAGCTCTGAAAAATCGAGCTGATCTCATTCAAGGTGTGGTTATCATCAGTGGAAATAATAATAATACACTGCCAATAATCACTCCTCCATCCCTATTAACCTGTAGGAGTCAGGGCAGAGGAGCACAGAGTGAGAGGGGAGAGACCTCTACTGGAGAGGGAGTAATGGATTTCACAGGATGGAGTCATTTGTGATGCAGACAGTCTGATTAGAATTTTATGGAACTTAATATGGATATGAAATATGAAACATTTCAGTCATGGTACACCATATAAGACCATATAAGACTTATTTAACTTGAGCTTTTATTTAAGAGAGTCAAGATTAGAAAGTGGAGAGAGCCAGGAGATGAGTCAAATTAGCCTGACCCAAATATTTTTGAGGGTTCTCTTTTAATCTTACTTGAATTCAAGTAATTTAGTAATATTTTTCAGGGCTTTAAATTGCAACCATTTCACATATGCACCCAAAATGTAATCTGTGTAACTTCAAAATATTTGGGAGCAAAACATTACTGTGGTGTGTGAGTGCGCTGCGTCGGCTGCACTCCTGGCTGCGTCAAACAATGGTTCAGAAAAGACTTCACAGTCTTGCAGTCATGTCTGTTGAAAAAGACACGCTTTAGCATCTGAGTCACAACAGAGTGATTGACCGATTTGCCACTCTTAAAAACAGACGGCATTCTTTGATGCTTCCACCCACCAAGTAACTGGTGATTGCAGCCATAAAAATGATGTACTTTTTTATTTTCAGTTTTTTTCTTGTTGTTAATGCAGCAAACACATTTCCTGTGTTTTCTTAATACTGTATTAAAAAAACAGACTGAAATAAAACAACAAATCTATTTGTGGCCTAAGATGTTTAATCTGTCCAAAAAAGTTGAAAAACAATTTCTCAGTCTTTGTTTTCTGTTTGTGAAATTTTGTGCTTGTGCGCTACGTTCGCTCATATCCTGTACATCTCTTGGGGGCTAAGCCTCCCCTGTCCTTAAAACCTAGTGACGCCCCTGGTCTTATCTTTAAAAAAAAAACTCAGAATGTGCATCCCTAATCAGAGGTTATTCACAGCTACATCGTACACCACTTTTACCCCTTCTCCCCATAAACAGGTCACTGACAAAAACATACAACATGCCTGGCACTGATCTACCAGGCTATGGTTATTGTTAGCTGTCGTTAGCTGTTGTTAGCACGGCCTTCGTTGTAGTTCGCATATACCACATGAAAAATGTAAATTACACTATAGCAGCATTTCAAGCAAGCTAAAGGCTGTTTTAATTATTATTACATTACATTATTAATTATTATTAGATTTGTTACGTAGACGCCCCATCGAGCGCTGAGCCGTATGTCAACGTCGCCGCCATATTAGATGTGGCAAGACTGCGCTGTAAACTAATACAACTTGGTTGACAGAAAACAGGCTGTTAAAGGTGTAAAGATACAAAAACTGAAAAGTAGTTATTCTCTTGTGATATTACAGCACTAAAAATTCCAATGAGAAAATGTCAACAGAAATCTTTCAAACAGGAACATTTTTAGATATTCACCTGCTCCAAATCAAAGTTCTCCTGTGTGAGAATGACACTTTGGAGGGTCCAGGCCAAACACCATACAAAATACCAGATATACCATGCTCTTCTGTCTCTGAGGGTCTGCCTCTTCCCACGAAACTGTAGTTCCGGGTCAGACTGACCCCCTTTGATGTTTGGTTTTCAGGAATTCCCACCCACAACCTTTCAGAGAAATTCAAAGTTGAAGAGCAAAGTTCTGACTATCCCAATATCTGCGTGTTTGTAAGCAGAGATGCATTGCTGGACTTCAGCATCTAAAGTTAGAACATGCAACCAATCAATATTAGTTAACTTGTAACAGCTGATCATTTGTGAGGAGATAGCATTGGACTCCCAGAGTCTTTCGCTTGCAGTCAGACCTGATCATTCTAAATATTTAATTGTCCTCTTCTGAATTTTTTTAGACTATCATCAAAGGCTATAGAGATTACAGGTCATCCATCTACCACATTCATGACATCATGACGCCCCCTAGTGCTCATTTTGGAGTCTAAACCTGATAAAATCCCTTCTGTGACTTTATAATTAAAGCAGACAGTAAAACACTGTAAAGATTGCATAATTTCTTGTCTGGATGTTACTGTCTTTTAATTTAACCACTTCAACACACTGAAACAGTACAACTGTTTATTTCCACCTGTAGGTACAGTAGTAGTAAACAGTAAAATAGAGGGGGTTGGGGAGAACGCCACCACTGTGAAACTTCAAATAATGTGTATTTAATTTTAAAGCTCTCAACAATCAGGTTTAAAATTTCATGCAACACACACACACACACACACACACACACACACACACATTCCAAAACACAGAAAACTGGAGGTAAGTATTGTTTATTTCAGTAAGTCAACACAGAAGAAGGTTGAAAACACAGGAATATCATGTATTGTATTTATGATCTTTGTGACAATAATACTTTATAGTAAAAAACTTTGAGCTGAAGGAGCACATCAGGACCCACGCTTCCACGTTCATCTTTGGTAAAGGATTAAACCTAGAGAGAATAACAGAAATTAAGATTTGTTGAGGAGACCTCAATTATAGTCATGTAACAACAAAAAGAAATCTGCATACCTAACGTGTAGATCCTGATGGTGGGCAATTCTCTGTTGGTAGGGTAAGATGCAAAGAAAATGGGAAAACCTCAAGTGAATTCAACTGTGTGTGTATATATGGAGTACATCATATGTTCAAATGTGTGTTCTCCCTTTCTCACCTGCTGCTGGGGGAGTCAAGATGGACTCTCTGGGGAAACCTTGGGACAAAGCGAAGGTTTTAAATTTCTGGATGACCTCATTCCGTGGCGGCCTCGGAGAGCGAGCTGTGTGCAGACACATACGGGCAGACAAAAGACAAATAAACCACTCTGACCCTGGAGTTGAGCCAAAAGTAACACGTCACAACTTAAAGGTGGAGCGGCTGAGGTTTTCAAGAATCTTTTATTTTCACCGGTTCAAATCATTTTCACGTTGTGATATTAAAGGAGCTGTATGTAAGAGCAATAATAAAATGAATCATAAAATGACCCCGATATGTCAACAGACATTTAAAAATCATGTTCATTTCAAATACTTATGTCACTGACAACAGCACTCAAGCCAGGATATTCCAGTTTAAAAAGAGGAGTTGCAGCCCTCAACTGATGTTTTTTTTTTTTTTTTTTTTTTTATCCTTTATTTATACAGATAAAACACTTGAGTCCGAAGACTCATTTTCAAGTGTGACCTGTTCACATCCACACAGTTGCATAAAACATAAAAATGAGACATGACAAGATATGACAGGACATAACACTTGAAACTGATGCAGAGTGGAAATGACAATACACTATAACCGTTAAATAGCTGAAAAATAGAGATATCAGGTTAGTACACTAGCCCCAGACAAAAATAAAACTTGTAGAACACAGACTAGCTTATGTGCTTTAAATGCTTAGCTGCGGCAGAGGTCATCTAGTGCAAGTACTGGATAAAGATGCACTCTCCATGTCTCTAAGCAAAAGCTTAAAACTAGCAAGGGGAATCAGGTTCGTCAACTTCAGACTCTGTTGCAAGGAGTTCCAAGCGGACGGGGCTGCAAAAGAGAACGCCCTTTTGCCTTTCTCTGTGCGGACCAAGGGGATGGAGTAAGTAATGATATCCTGCGTACGGAGAGCGTATCTGGATTGCTTGCGTGAAAAGTAGACAGAGAGGTAGGGTGGGAGCAGACCAAGAATGGATTTGTAAATGACAGTGTACCAGTGGAGGGTTCGGCGGATGGAAAGAGATGGCCAGTTAACCAGACAGTAAAGCACACAATGGTGTGTAAGTGGTTTACAACCGGTTACGAAGCGCAGCGCTCCATGGTACGCAGCATCCAGAAGTTGGAGACAGCTTGCAGATGCATTCATGTAGAGGACATCACCATAGTCCAAAAGAGGCAAGAAGGTGGCAGTAACCAGCCGTTTCCTAGCAAGAGCTGAAAAGCAGGACTTGTTTCTGAAGAAAAAGCTCAGTTTCAACTTCAGTTTCTTCAAGAGCATATTGATGTGAAGTTGGAAGGTGAGAGTGTCGTCAAGAACAACGCCAAGATATTTGTAGTTTGACACAATCTCAATAGGTGTACCCTGACGAGACACAATGCCAGGAAGTGCCGCTGACGCCTGCTTGCTGTTGGAGAAGAGCATGACCTTGGTCTTCCCTGCATTCACCACCAGTCTAAGCTGAGACAACTGGGACTGAAGGGTGTCAAAAGCAGTCTGTAGAGACTCCAAGGCACGGGAGATGGAAGAAGCAAAGCAGTACATAATTGTGTCATCCGCGTAAAGATGAACAGCAGCATTTGAGGTTGATCCTATTTCATTTATGTAAATGGTGAATAGGGTTGGCCCTAAGACCGAACCCTGTGGCACCCCATTAGAGGTAGTAAGCATGTTGGAGGACAGATCACCAAACTGCACAGCCTGTTTACGCTGAGACAGGTAGTTTGTAAACCAGCCAACAGCATGGGAGGAAAAACCAATGTCCGAGAGGCGCTGACATAAGATGGAGTGGTCGACGGTGTCGAATGCCTTTGACAAGTCGACAAAGAGTGCGGCACAGTGGTTCTTCCTGTCCAAGGCCTCAGTGATGTCGTTGACCACTTTAAGAGCAGCGGATACTGTGCTATGCTGCTTCCTAAAACCAGACTGCAAGGGTGAAAGGATATTGTGTAAGTCCAGGAAGTCCTTGATCTGTACATTGATTAATTGCTCAAGAACCTTAGCAAGAATAGGAAGTTTGGAAATTGGCCTGTAGTTGTTCAAACATTTGGGGTCACCACCCTTCAGGAGTGGGACCACAAAGGCAGATTTCCATACCTCTGGGATCTCGTTGTTGGCGATGGATAAGTTAAAGATGTGCGAAACAGGTTCTGCAATGAAGTCTGCAGCAAGGCGCAGAAAGAAAGGGGGAAGATTATCAGGACCTGCTGATTTCCTATGGTCGAGCTCCCTCAGGACTTTCCAAACATCACCAACAGTGAGATGGCACAACGAGAAGGAGTGATGCCCAGGGAGACTACCGGAGGCCATCCCCAAAGGAGGAGGAGAACTGGGGGGTGGAGAGTTGGCTCCTGGCAAGGAATCAAATAATGAACCAGAGGCTATAAAGTGTTTGTTGAAGCAATTAAGCATCTCTGATTTATCGAACACTGGTACTGAGTCATGGATGATATGAGGAGGTAGCTCAGCAGGGCCAGAGTTGGCAGAGAGAGACTTAACAGTCTTCCAAAATCTTCTAGGATCATTCAAACTGTCAGTAGAGCAGGAAAGATAGAAGTCATTTTTAGCTTTTTTGATGGAGGCAGTAAAGCTATTTCTAGCCTGCCGAAAAGAAAGCCAATCGGTTTCAGAGTCGGATTTCCTGGCAACAGCCCAAAGCCGGTTCCTTTCGTGAAGGAGAGAGGACAGCTCGCTAGAGAACCAGGGAGTGTTCCGACCTTTAATCCTGAAGCGCCGGAAAGGAGCGTGCTTGTTAATGAGATAGGTGAAACTGTCACAAAAGTAGTTCCAGGCAAGGTGAACATCACCAATCAGGAAAATGCGGTCCCATCGAAACTGCTGCAGGTCGTGGAGGAAAGCTTGCTCTGAGAAGTTCTTCAAATCTCTCTTGTGAACGATACGGGGCTTAGAACGGGGGATTTTACAATCCCTGATAGCTCCGATCACACAATGATCACTGAGATCATTAGCAAAAACACTGGATGCCGTGAATTTGTGGGGCCTGTTAGTGATGAGTAGGTCAAGAAGCGTTGATTTGTCCGGTCGTTTGGGATTAAGCCGAGTGGGACCTTCAATGATTTGAGTGAAATCAAAAGACAGGCAATGGGCTTTAAAGTCATCTGAAGCTGAGGAGAGCCAGTCCCAATTTAGGTCCCCTATGAGGACAATTTCGTTAGAATGAAGCTGAGACAGGAGCTGCATTAAAGAAGACAGTGTGTCTGAGGGGGCTGATGGAGGCCTTATGGAGGTTTATGTTGTCATTTTTTGTTTTGGCCTGAAGCTCCACCCTCCACCTATCTCCCAATCACCAAGTCAGTATTGTTTCTGAAGCTCCACCCTCCACCTATCTCCCAATCACAAAGTCAGTATTGTTTCTGAAGCTCCACCCTCCACCTATCTCCCAATCACCAAGTCAGTATTGTTTCTGAAGCTCCACCCTCCACCTATCTCCCAATCACCAAGTCAGTATTGTTTCTGAAGCTCCACCCTCCACCTATCTCCCAATCACCAAGTCAGTATTGTTTCTGAAGCTCCACCCTCCACCTATCTCCCAATCACCAAGTCAGTATTGTTTCTGAAGCGCCACCCTCCACCTATCTCCCAATCACCAAGTCAGTATTGTTTCTGAAGCTCCACCCTCCACCTATCTCCCAATCACCAAGTCAGTATTGTTTCTGAAGCTCCACCCTCCACCTATCTCCCAATCACAAAGTCAGTATTGTTTCGGCATCCGGGTTGCCAGCTCGGCTCTAATTATCGCAGCCATGGCAGCCTACGTTCCTGCTGCATTCTGCAGCCTACCTGGCAACCTCTGGTCGGGGGGAGGAGGGGGAGGGTACACGCCGCTCAACAATATTTTGAAAGTGAGTGCAGTACCAGTTTTGGCCATTTCTTACAGACGGCTCCTTTAAATAGTTCAATAAGTAAATATAACTACAACAACAAAAATAAAACATCTGTGGAAGGGCTCTAAATAACACACCCAATTTTTTCGCTTGGTAGTTATGTCCACTCTGATGCTGTCAGTTTTAAAGCCAGCAAGCAGCAGCGGCGGAGTGAATAAGGTTGAGGAGGAACGTAAATCCAGTTTACGCTGAAAAAGAAGTCTGTATTCGAGACAGCTAGAGTCAACAAAACACAGATGATGTTAACTAGAGTTAATATCGGTGAAGCGATTCTTCAATGGTGCCCTGTGGGTTAATGAAACAGAAGAGACTGAAAAATGATGGCACGCTGAGTGGTTTTTGCACTGTCATATGACCTTTCTGATGAACAGCAAAGGTGACATCGTATTCAGACTTAGGTTGAAAAAAATGTAAGTGTTGGTTTTTGTTCTTCCTTTTTTCTTTTCTTCGACTCTTAGCTCAGAGACCTTTGTTTGCAATGGTCATCCTCACATCACTGTAGTCTCTGTGTTAGATTCAACAGGCTAACGTCTGTAGCGTGTAGCAGACAATCACTACCTTTGGTTTTCTGGGTTTGTCGTTTCCGCATCTTTTTACGATGTTTTGACCTAGCTTCTTTGTGCTGGAATTGTGTTTCGTTTAAGCAGAAAAGGCCTTTCCAGTTTTGTTTATCTTGCTCCATGTGTATATTGGATCATGCTGTGCACAATTGAAAATGCCTTGAATGACCGGGTTGACAGTATAAACATCACCAACCTCATAATAATGGATCCTTTATTTCTGGATATGCAAATCTGTGTTCATGTGTTCTGCAGGTGTGGTTTTGATAGAGGCAGGGAGGAAAATTCACCTCATTCTTGGAAACTGTCTAGGCTTCACCTACTCTACCTTTAAGACGAAGTGTAAAACTTAGTCCATTATTGACTCACCATAAAGTGCCACCTGTGTGTACTCTCTGTGAAAAACCTTGTGCTTGAGAACCAAAGCATAGTCGGTGTAGTTTGTGTTCACCACCGTGATGTCCTTCACCATGTTATGGCCTGCAGAAAAAGATAACGTACAAGGGAGAAACAGTCAGCTGTGAATTTTTATTTAGGATTTTTTGTTTTTGTTCTCATGTTGTTGAAGCTGGATTTTGAGATTATTTTTTGCTGCAGAAACTAGGCCAGTTTATGTCAAAATAATCATAGAAGAAGCACCTGACTTCTAATTTGTTTCATTTTTAATAATCCAACCTTAAAGACTTACGTGTGCTGAAGTAGGCAAACTGTCCAGGCACATTGGTCTTGTTATACTTGTACATTTTAGTAATACAGCCGAAAGGTCTAAACAACAAAGAAAAAACAAAACAATGTGTTCATAATATAGAATAGAATAGAATAGAATAGAATAGAAGACTTTATTGATCTCCCAGAGGAGAAATTCAGTCGTGCAGCAGCCAAAACACACACACGCTTTATACAAAATATTTAAAATAGAAATAACCAATAAATAGTTAAATAATAAAAAAGAGCAATATAAAAAGTATAAAAAGAGTATGTACAAGAGAGAAAAAAATAGTAAACATCAAAAAAACGGATAATATTTACAAAATATTTACAAATATTTTCAAAAATACGTGAGGTATTTAGTGGTTATTGCACTTACAAAGAGACAGGTTTATTGCACACGGGTGGCTACAGTTGCTTATTATACAGTCTGATGGCTGTGGGGATGAAGGACCTGCGGTAGCGTTCCTTCTTGCATCTCCACTACTTTTGGCCATTTGTTCCCTCAAACCTGTCCTTTCATGTCTTTGTACTGTATTTTTACACCGTGACCCTACGTATCAGCCTTGGACACACAAACTTACGTGAGTTCCCACATTGTGAGGTTCACGTTGCCGCTGGACATTGGGGTGATGATGCCCATAGACGCCTTCACTTTGTCTCTGAAGGGGATGAAACCTGGAGAGTCGTAAGCAAGGCCCACCCGGTACCATGTCCCTGCAAACTAACACACACACACACACGCACACACGCACACACACACACACACACACACACACACACACACACACACACACACACACACACACACACACACACACACACACACACACACACACACACACACACACACACACACACACACACACACACCAAACAAAAAAAGCATAAAATACACATGAAAACACTGAAAATTGCTCTATTGAATGGTTATAAAACAACGAAAGTTGTAATTAACTGGAGCAATAGCATTAGGTCATCTGTTACTTAAAAGGTCATTCATTAAAAGATCTCCCATAGGGGGCACTGTGGCGCAGCTAGAAGGTCCGGGGTTCAATTCCCGCCGGGGACTCTGTGGGTGCTGAGTGTATGTTTACTCCCCCCATGACGTCAGCACACACACCCTGGGTGGAGTTGCCAAAGGGCATTTCTGTGTGGAGTTTGCATGTTCTACTCGTGTTCCCTTGGGTAGCTAATGTGAGCTACCCAAGGGAACCCTGATACTTAGGTAGGACCACTGGGTGAAAAAATGGGGAAAAAAGAAAATCAGGGTTGTTAAAAAAAGAAAAAAAAGCATAAAAAAAAAGGTCTCCAATAAAATTTAAAGAAACATAATACATTAATTGAGCATATGTGAACACAGCTTTATAAATAAATACAATTTCTCTACACATTTAATGGTTGGGGAGGTTTTCTTTCTCTAAAGAATATTTTAATGTTACCTGAAATTTTCTTAAAAACAGCAATAGCAAAATAAATAAAATGCTTTCACATCAAAATGAAAAATATGAATCCCCTGTGTTAGTGACAGGGCTCTTAAAACATAATCAAGTCATTGCATGTGAGCTTTTACTGGTTTTACCAACATTTCAGTGCATTTCTTCAGAAACGGTACCTCATTTGGATATTTGAACATAAAAGAAAATATGTTTTCCTCTGAGTGATCAAGTCAGATGTCACTGTACCAAAGTATTTACGTAATTTTAGTTCAATTAAATACATTCCAATTATAATCTGGTAAAATCCAATTCATTGTAACACATTTATAATCAAACTTACAATTCAAATGCATATAAAGCCATTCATAAAAAAGCAGTCCAGCTGGGGAATGTAACAGATTGTATCAAAAAGAGGCTCCATTCAGGTCATTTATATTAACACTGGGTGCTCTGTGGGAGCAAAAGCCACTTTCAGATGCAAGTTTGGTGACTCGTTGAGTAATTAAGGCAGCAAGGAGGTTTATGTGGCATTTAAAGTAAACTACAGGACCTATTTTTGTCCCCGTGTTGCTCAGTTGACCAAATACAGCAGCTGCCCACAGCATTTCGTCATATATAGAGTCTATACGGCTTTACATGAAGACTCCTGACAGACCTAACGGCTCCATCAATCCTATGCGGACAATACGACTATTACTTTGACCTGATTCAGACTTTGGAGAAAAAAACAGATTGATATTGAAGGGTATGAAAAACAAACTCCCAGCCAAATGGCCTGTAAGTGACCATTTAGATATTTGACAAGCCATTCATAGTGGCCAGTCAAGTCAGCCACGGCAAACAACACAAACATCCTTCTAACTGAGCTCTGCAGCATCACCTAACATAAAACAAATAATCACCACAGTAAAAAATAATTGTCACTTCACTCAACATTGTTGTAGATACATTCACGTCACCAGTTTTACCTTCTGCAGGTTGAAATCCTTCTGTGGCTTCACATCTGCATTTACCATCATAACACACAGTATCACCATGGCAACAGAGATGACTTTGGTCCTCATGGCTGCGGGGAGAAACAAACCTGTCGCATGAACGCGTCAAAAAGGAGTGAAAAAAGGTATCTGCGCTGAGTCGAAAGTGAACTGAAGCAGTCAACAGATGCAGAGTGGCAAAGCCTGTGGCAATATTTACTTTTCCTCCCGATCCACCCACCTGGTCAAGAGCCAATCAAGGCGAAGGATCAGTGAACAGGCATCAAGTGTTGAGGATGTGTGGCTCCAAAACTTGCTTCGACGTCTCAGGCACACTGTAAGTCATGCTTGTGGTTCACTTGGATCATCAGATGCTTTTCTCAAAAGTCACGACACTCGTGAAACCACAAAGTCTCATGACTTTTGGACAAACTATGACTGACCAGCGACTTCTGCATCCAAGCTCTGCTGTTGTTTTAAACAGACTAACTGAAGAAGACTTCATTCACTCCGTTTTTCAACTGATGTTTGATGTTTGTGTATAAGATGTAAGCTTCATTTTGTCGTCTCAATATAGAAAAAAGACCTAAAAGTAAGGGATAATTGACAAAACTAAAGCTGAATAAAGTTTGTTGAATAACTGCAAACCGAGGCTGTGTAAATGTTGAATGTCGGCCAACAGTGCAGAAAGCAAACACATAGTTAGAACTCAATATTTACTGTTTGCAGGACACAGGGACTAGAAAACCCAGTTTCCTGTAAAACTAAGGAGAGTTTTAGAAAAAAAAGTTGCTATCCTTTCTTTTAAAAGCACAAATTTAACTCTACTTTTGACCCAGTTAGGATCTTTTCTCTGAAAGAACCATTCCAACTTCTGCATGCAGAAGTAAGAAACGTCAGACTAGTTGAGATGGTTTTGATGGTATTACAAAACACGTTAAGATAAATATTTTTAATGACGATAACCTGGAAATTCCCTTTCAGGAAGGCCAAAATTTACAAGTATATTGTCTGGAAAAACAGTTGAAACTATTTACAGTTGAGTAATACGATTTTATTAGCCCCCTTACAAAATAGTGCTTGTTTTCTAAGTGTTTTCCAAGTGATATTAACCAGAGCAAAATAAACTGAACACAGCTTTTTGTAGACTTCGTAGTTTTATTTTGGATGCTTACACTATTTTATATTCCACTCAGAAATGAAGATATTGTACAAAACACACAAACTGCCAGGGTCAAAATTATTAGCCCCCCTCACCCTAATAGTCAATTGTGTATCCTTTTTGCTGTATTACTGCCTGCAGACGTTTGTTGTAGTTTACAACAAGTCTCTCACACTTCATTTGAGGAATCCTGGCCCATTCTTCTTTGGCAAATCTCTCCAGTTCCTCTAGATTTGATGGGTGCCTGGCATGGACATGTTTCTTTAAGTCACCCCACAGATTTCTCTTGGATTTAAGTCAGGGCTTTGTGCAGGCCATTCAATGACATTCACTTTGGTCGTCTGGAGATAGTTCTTCACCAAGAGGGAGGTGTGTTTAGGATCCTTGTCATGTTGGAAGATGAAGTGACGTCTCAGACCCAGTTTCACAGCTGACTGCCTAAGGTTCTCTTTCAAAATAGCCAAATACTTTTCTTTATTCATGATTCCATCCACCTTGACAAGATTTCCTGTTCCAGATGCACTGAAGCATCCCCACAGCATAATACTCCCACCACCATGCTTCACTGTGGGGATGGTGTTCTTTGGGTTGAATGCCTGTCCTTTTTTTTCTCCAAACGTAAGCAGTGTCCCTGTGGCCAAAGAGCTCTAGTTTAGTCTCGTCAGACCATAAGACACGCTTCCAGTATGAATAATCTTTCTCCAGGTTGTCTCGAGCATACTGAAGTCTGGCTTGAAGGTGCCTCTTCCTCAAAAGTGGGGTTTTTCTTGGTCTGCACCCTCGTAGGTCATTCCTGTGCAGAGCTCTAGTTATGGTCTTCTTCGAGACAATGATTCCTGATGTGGCCAAGTCATTTGCCAGCGCCTTGGAAGTTAATCTGGGGTCTCTAGACACGTCTCTCACCAGTTTCCTCTCCAGTCTCTCTGAAATCTTTCTCTTTCTACCTCTGCCAGGCTTGTTCTGCACTGTGTTGCTGTCTTTGGAGCGTTGAATGATGCCTCTCACTCCAGTCCTTGACACCTGGAAACGGTTGGATATCTTCGTATATGCCTCCCCTGCTTTGTGGGCATCTATAATTCTTATTCTGAGGTCCACACTGATCTCCTTTGTTTTTGGCATGTTGCTTCCTCAACTGCCAACTCCATAATGAGGCTTTTATACCATGTTTTGGCTTGAGTTAATTAACTTAACTGAATTGAGTGCAATCACCTGTTTGACCTGATTACCTTTATGCACATCATTCACCTGTGAAGGTTAAGCACATCACTGCATAAAAGTGGCTTGTGTGATGACTTAATAAATGGTAATTTCTTAAAGGGGGCTAATAATAATGTCCCTGGTCATTTTAGCTTTTTCTTACATAATGTTTTGGTGCAGAAATATAAATGTTTTGGCCCATATAATGACAAATTGTATGTTCAGGAATGCTCTGTTAGAACCGCCTTGCTCTGCTAAAAAGGATCTTGCCAGAAACTTGAAAAAACTTAAAATTCCATAGGGGGGCTAATAATATCGTCCTCAACTGTAACTAGTACAATCAGAAAGAAAGCATGAACACCGACAGAGTCAAAGTGAACAGTTTAAATAGTTTTATTAATAACGATTTTTTCGTCTCTAGCACTGCTTTTATGTACTTCAAATACACGTGTACACAACTAGCCTTTAGTGGACAAGAGGACATCCGTGTGTGTGTGTGTGTGTGTGTGTGTGTGTCTCTCTCTCACACACGCACAACACACCTCACAAACCCCGTTTACACACTGCCCAGGCGTAGGGCTGTTGCCTACAGCAGTAAGACAACCGAACGAAAGCAAAATGATTGAAAGAAAATAAACAAAAAAATGTTCCACACACAAAAGGCAAATATGTCCGTACTACGAAAAAATGTGCAAAACGAAGGAGGGGCACAGATTTGCCATGAAATTCTTCAGCCAGGGTGTAATCTTCTCTGGGCCCTCAGAGGTTTATCACAACTTGGAGTGCATTTACAGTCAGACTCCTAACTGGTTTCATCGGTAGTTAAGAAAGCTGGTCAGTTTGATGCCTCAGATCCTTTGCCGTAACATTTTCCCACTTTTTTTACTTCTCAATTAAAGCTTTAGATGACAGATGTTACACGGTTGTACCAATCTGCATGTAACGACTACAGTTTGGATGTTTTAGAGGCTGGTTAGACATCCATTTGATCTGTCAGGGCATGTCAGAAATATTCAGATGTGTTTTAGTTGCATTTGATCTTCTAGAAAGTTAAACAAATTTCCACAGCTGTAAAGCCTACATATTAATTTTTGAAGGAAAAAAAGAAGACTATGTTTATTTGGATTTAATTATCATAAATTGAAGGTAAATTGGTGTCGAGCTGGATAATATAGTGGAACTGAAACGTGTTTGCTTCTCTTTTACTGTGTATATTTATGCAAATGGTAATAAGCTTTGAGTAGACATTGACAACCATTTTCTTTCCCCTCTTGCCTGAGAAGGCTGATTCCTGGTCTGTTCCTAGTGCATCTCAATGAGGAAGAGGAAAAAAGTGGGGTAGAGTCAGTAGATTGTCGTCCTTTCATGCATGGATCCCCTTTTACCCCAACACACACACACACACACACACACACACACACACACACACACACACACACACACACACACACACACACACACACACACACACACACACACACACACACACACACACACACACACACACACACACACACACACACACACACACACACACACACACACACACACACACACACACACACACACACACACACACACACACACACACAAATTAACAGTTCTTCAAAAATAATAATAATTTAAACTAAAAATATAAAAATGAAGACATTCTCTTCAGAGTGCTCTGTGTGGGGCTGTTTAATCACCCGCCCCCTGGTGGTAAGAGTTGACACTTGCAACCCTCAGTCAGAAGCATCATGAACAGCCTGACTGTGATCCCTTATACACACAAAAATCACTCTTCACAACATCTTCAGTCATTTCTTCCTTCCCCCCACCCCACAAACATTCATGAGAACATTTCACACTCATCATTAAAGAATAAATACAAATGAGAGGGAGACAGAGGAAGCAGGAACAAATTAAACCCCTGCCAAACACCTTTTCCCTAAAACAGGGAAACAATGGGTGAAAATCACTCTCACTGTAGCCATCAAGATCAACTGTGAGTGCAACATATAAACTAAGAAAATATTTTTAGACATATTAAGAATTGGGTTGAAGGATGAAACATAGCATGACAAGTTGCACCGAGTGTTGATAACAGCCTGCCTTACACTACTATAGGAGCAGTTGCAATCCAATGGGGAAAAACAATTTTTTTTAGTGTGTAGTTGGTCTTTTATGTTGGCAGGCCCCCTGAACTATCTCTGCATTTGAGATAAAAGTCAGCAATATTAAACATTTAAAACTCCAATAATATTTGGAAAGCATTCAGTGACTATTTTTTACCGTCATCTAAATCAGTGTGATAACAATGTCTTGAAACAGACAAGACAGAGACATGCTAAAACAAATGGGCCTCTGTTGGAGAAACACAGTCAGATGACATAAACATGGAGTTAAGAGGTTGGCAGAAATAAGAATAAGAGTTAAAGTTAAAAGTGCCAACAAAAAGGGACACATTTGGATAAACCGTATCCAAGACAACCTAAGCAACAAACACACAGCAAATAAAAATACAGAGTACAGTGGAAAAGTTCAGACTGAAACTCATTTGGACATTGCGTTTGCTTCCTCAGACAGAATCCGTCTGCACCTTAGATAAGGACACCGACCGAAGGCCTGTCATAAATGTTTCCAGTGATTTTGAGTCAAATCTGAGCTCCAACAGTGTGGACCGACTTAGTGAGACTGCTTTGATGGAAAATTTCAACACTGACAAACGAGATAAGGTGAGCATTGATTGAAAAGGAGTTTAACACTCGGAAATCTACAAGAGGAAACGTGAGAACCGGGGCCTATGAATCTGGGAGGTGAACTCTCAGTAAGGCACAGTGCTCTGCTTGTGGCGATGATGCTCATTCATGCCGCTACAACCTCTGATGACAGATACTGCAGACAATTTACAATGAGTGCAAAGCATGTTTTGTTTTTCCTTCTTTTTTGTTTTGTTTACAGTCCCTCCAGTTGCTTTGAATCTTTGGATCGCCCCGCTCTCCCAATTCTGGCAAAATAACCATCTCGAGCAGCCGATCAAGTCCACGCAGATTATGCAGTTTGTCTCTCTTCAATCATATGCGTCACAACAATATGCACATGCGCTCTTCCTTTGCTTTTCACACAAAACCTGCACAATATGAGCACAACAACAACAGCAACAACAACAACAGCAGCCAGCTCAGCATGTGAACAAATCCTATTTAGGGAATGAAGCCTATGATTTAGTCCAGGGTTGAATCGATCCGGTTGCACTTCTTTGTGTTCCAGCAACTGATTTAAATGCAGAAATACAGATTTGGATTCACATAAAATAAAATAAAATTCAAAACAAGAACCCTGCACAAATAATTACCAAACAATTATTGAAAATGTCCATATTTTCTAAAAAAATAAAATAAAATTATATATATATATATATAAACACTACAACTTAAATATCAAAACAATATTTGGTATGATGCTGACAAATTTAAATAAAAAAGAAAAACACTTTAAAAACATAGCTCTTGTATTTCATGGCTGCGCTGGAGCTCTATTGCACATTAAAGCTTCAACCACTGGTCTAATTTAACATCCGTGTGTTACATGCTTACAACTCTTCCATTATGTTGTTCCCTTTAAACAAAAAACAAGAAAAAAAATGCTTGGGATGCTTTTAGGAGCAATGTGGTTGGAAATGAGGACAAGGAACCCAGAGGACAAGACCAGGCTTGGACAGGAAAGCTCTTGCAGGGGTGTCACTTCTGCTCAGCTGTGCAGGTGAAGCCAAAAGATTCATTGCCTTCTTTCACATAATAATCTAACTAACAAAAACAATGAACAGAGAGATAATTTAGGGTCCACATAGGTTCCTCTGTTGTTCTCCCTGCTGAAGTGTGCAGGACTGAATCCTCATTCCTCTTCAGTATCCTTTTACGTTTTGAGTTTATTTGAAATTTCAAGTTTTTGCATTCTGGATGTTAGGCAGCCTGTAGTCTTTGACATTTGTACTGATGGGCCGGCGTTGAAGGGAAGGAGTGTTTTCAGGGCCGTGTGCCGATGAAGAGATGTTCAAGTTACCAAATAGACCTGGTGCCTCTTTCTCCGTGTTTTCTGAGGTAGCGAGAGGCAACGCTGCGGAGATGTCAGGAGGGTTGTAGAGAGTGGTGGAGCATGTGCTTATGAGTGTGCCGTGCATTTGTCTTTTTTTTGTTTTGTTTGGTTTTTTTTTTAAACAGATGTTGAAAAACAAAGAGTTTGGGAGCAAAGTACTGTCTGCAAGTGTGTATTGGTTTTTGAAGGTGTATGGTTGTTACTTTAGTATTCATGTATACGGGGGAGGAGGGGGCAAGCTCTTTCTGCTAACCTGGGCCTGTGTGCATGTCAACGTGTACAGGTGTAGATGTAGTGATTGGCCTGGACATCACAATTTGTGTTTCCCTGACAGTATGGCGCGGTAAACCTCTTCCTCCAGTCGCACGTAGCGCCCTTGGCTGGAATCCAGGAAGTACAGTCTGTCTGACACCGCAGTGGGGTCAAAGCCTTCCCGCCGCAACTCAGTCTTCTGAAACTTGAATGTTGCTGCAATACATACATAAAATAAACATATAGATAAGCATTTACTTATTTTCTAAGATTTATAACCTTTCTGACATTTATTCAAATCTGAAAGATTCTATTTGTCAGCTAGTATAATTCCATTAACTTTGAGTTTGAGACCATTTACACATTTGTTGAATTATACGATTATAAATACTGTGAAGAAAATTGTATAAATAAATCACAAAAATGAAGTGGATTATAAAAACCGTACTTAAGAACTGATATTATTTGAAACAGCTTTTAACAACAATGTTACTCTGTTGTCTATAATATTTAGCCAAAATAATTAAAGAAGAAAATATTTTGTCAGATTTTTTTTTTTTTTTTTTTTTAATTACACATAAAATAAATAATGCACATCTTAAATTTACTTATGGAATGACACATTTTAGGTCATGATGAGACTGGCATTAGTCTTTGCTATGTATGTACGTATGATAAAACGAATAACACATTATACCTGTTTTATTGACCTCTGGCAGGATACGGAGAAAGACGGGTCTGGCGTACGGAGGGAGAACTTTCTCTACGTCATTTGAAAACTTCTCCAGGTCGCTGGAGTGAGACGGATCGGCGATAGCTGCCATTCCAGCCTTTCCTTCCGCCCCTGAGAACACAGACAGGCAGGTAAGACGATGTATCGTCAAAGGTCAGACTGGCACGTCGTTTGTGCAGACAGACCAAGACTCCTGTTAAGAACCATTATTACAGTTACACATGATATTTCATATTTTCTCCCCTACCATAAAAAAAACAAAACGCCTGCATGTTTAGCTTACTGTGGGTTTTCATGTGTGTTTGACCTGTGTGTCTTCAGTCTGTTGTTATTGTGTTTGAGCTACTCTCCCACCTTTAGGGAAACAAAGTAACTGAATGAAACCCAGTGGAAAGAGGCTCCTGACACACAGAACATCAAACTGTACAACTAATCTGCTCAATAGACTAATATATTCTACATGCTGCAGTAACCTGCTTTGCAGAGTCACACTTACACTTTTAAGAGATCAATAACCTTTCTTCAGTTTTCATGAGGGTACAGGAGACCCAGCTAACAAAGAGCTGTACCATTTTCATTAATATCAAATAGGCCTGTGTTGAAAAAATCAATTTCCCAATTCTAAATCGATTCTCATATTAATTCCTAAAAATCGATTCATATGTCTAAAGATCAATTTTTTTTAGTTTTTTTTTTTGTTTTATTTATTTATGTATTTTTTTTCCATCATTACATTACAACTTTTGGTTATTTTTTTGTTTATCCCCAAAAAAAGAATGTTTTGTTGGACACGAGAATAACTGGTGCCATGTTTTTGCCTTTAAATATGTTTAAAGGTATGAAAACATTAAAGTGTTAGGTTATAATTGCATAAATTGTCTATATTTCATTACTTTATATACTGTCTTGGGGTTACATTTGCAAAAAATGCTAAAGACCAAATGCTCAAAAATTAAAAACCAAAATAGACCCAAAATGGAACAAATAAAAACGGAATGTGGGAAAAAATAAAACCAATTTCATACGTCTCTGTTTCCTCCCTGGATCTGTTTGGTAATTCTGACCCAAGATGTTTCTGAAAGCAGTTCTATCAGCATTCTGGGAGCTGATTGGTCCTTACAGCATCATTAGCTGCAATACTTGCTGTTTAATCTCAATATAAGATAAGATAAGATAAGAAATCCTTTAATAGTCCCACAGAGGGGAAATTTGCAATATAATACTAGTAGTAATATTTTGCATAACTACAGTCATATAATTCATGCAACAGCTCAAAAAACAGTTTTAATAAAAGTAACCCAAATCAATATCGGAATCGAATCTTGATAATCTATTCTGAATCTTAAGAATCGGATCGATTCTTGACATTTGAATCGATCCCTAGCCCTAATATCAAATGTGAATGACTCAAATATGTAAATTAAGAGTTGTTACCTGGTATCTCTACTCCATACACAACTACGTCCTTCATCTCCAGCAGCCTGCTGAGCGTTCCTTCCACCTCGGTCGTTGAGACGTTCTCTCCTTTCCAGCGGAAAGTGTCTCCCGTTCGATCTTTGAAGTACATGTGTCCGTACTTATCCATGATCAACACGTCACCTGTTTAGAGAGAATCCATTTAACAGATTCACCGAGCTCGGCAACAGCTCGGTGTGTGAACAGGTGTATGTGAGATTAATTCTAACCAGACAGATACGCGCTGTCTCCCTTCTTGAAAACACTGTTGGCTACTTTCTTGCTGGTTGCTGACTGGTTGACGTAGCCGTCAAACCTGCGTAGAGGGTCGTTTTGGATAATCCGGCCAACAAGCTGGCCAGGCTCGCCTAGAACAAGAGAAGGAACGTTATTTTAACTTTAGGGAGTTTCAGAAAGAGTGTGCAAACATCTATTACAAAAACAGTTAAACATACATACATAAACTGTTAACCAATCAGTGTTCAATGAACTGTATACCGTATTTTCACGACCATAAGGCGCACTGTGTGAAAAGGCGCACCCTCCGTTTTGTGTGTAATTTTTGGTTTTAAAACATACATACGGCGCACCGACCCAAAAGGCGCAGTCACAGACACGGAGACGCGGAGCTGCACACAGGCGCGCCGAAAACACACTCACACTGCAGAACAGACCCACAAGCACACAGGTGTGCTTATTTAAAAATAGGACAGGAGCAAAACTTAGTTTGATTGTACTTTATTTCAGTTTTTACATTAATCAAACCCTTCAAAGTCCTCATCCTCTGTTTCTGCATTAAAGAGCTCCGCTAGTTCAGCTGCGCCAGTCCGAATTTCCAGACATGTCTCAGCCACTTGATCATCATCTCTTCATCCAGCTACCCCTTTTCATTCGCCCTTATAATGACTGCGGCTGGAAACGTCTTTCCTCGGTGTCAGTCACTTTCTGCACAACAGTAAATAAACTTTTCATACCCCGTTGTGCGGATCCTCCACCGCGCAGAGCCCGTCTCTCCCCGGCGCAGACCCAGTCTCTCCCCGGCGCAGACCCAGTCTCTCCCCGGCGCAGACCCAGTCTCTCCCCGGCGCAGACCCAGTCTCTCCCCGGCGCAGACCCAGTCTCTCCCCGGCGCAGACCCAGTCTCTCCCCGGCGCAGAGCCCGTCTCTCCCCGGCGCAGAGCCCGTCTCTCCCCGGCGCAGACCCAGTCTCTCCCCGGCGCGGATCCCGTCTCCAGCCACCCCTTTTCATTCGCCGTTATAATGACTCCGGCTGGAAACGTCTTATGCAAAGTTTTTCTTTTAAAAATCACCAAGCGTTTCTGTCCATCAGCGTGGCAGGCAAGCGCCACATAAACCAGTATGTGTGTGTTCGCGGCGCGAAACACACCCGCGCATGTCGGGATCCGGTAACGGGGTTTGTAACCGACAGATTCCGCGAAAAATCTCGGAGGTTGAAGTTGATCTGACCTGAGACAGACCCCTGAAATCTCTGCTCCCAAAGCGGGTGGGAACCAGGTCAATTGGACCCCGCTTTGGGAACAAGGAAGTCGGGCTGTAACCAGCGCGGCGCTGCTCCGCGCATCACCGCGGCTTTAACCGGGGAATGTGACCGGTTCCGACCGGTCGGGACCGGAGGAGCGCACCTTGCCTGATAGCAGGGGCTCCCGGGGACCGACCAGCGGGATTTCAGCCGGATCTGTCCCGGAGATGCGGCGATCGGACCCCGCAAACCCACGGCAGGTGTATGCTCGATTCTGACATGCAAAACACACGCGCGCTGCAGAACACTCACACACAAGAGTGCTTATTTAAATAGAGCGGAGCAAAACTTAGTTTGATTGTATTTTATTTCACTTTACACATCAAGCAAATCCTTAAAAGTCTTCATCTTCTGTTTCCGCTTTAAACAGCTCAGTGGAGTCTCATTCACGTCGCAACTCACGGGTGCTTCACCCGCCCCCTTCTCTTTTTACCATTCACATAATGGCCGGCCTCACATTACCGTAATTCAGGTAATAGACACGGCGCACCGTTTCAAAAGGCGCCCTGCACATTTTAGAAGAGGAAAAAAAAAAAAGTGCGCCTTATGGTCGCGAAAATACGGTAATTTAAAGGGGACCTATCATGAAAAACAAGTTTTTTCTTGCTTTAACATATATAAAGTGGTCTCCCCTCAGCCTGCCAACTCAGAGAAGGAGGAAAGCAACCAAATTCTGTAGTGTCTGTACATCCGCCCGGATGAGGCATCCAGTGTGATGTGGATCTACGAGCCGTTCAGATTCTGCTCCTGTCGTTACGTAACGACGGGAGCGATTTACATAGGTTGACCTCCGATGCGTGAATCCACGCCCACAACTAACTCTGGCCGGAACAACAAATACAACTCAGCCGGCCGGAGCTTCCGCCATTTTTTCGTAGCGGTGTATCGCGTCATTCAGGCAGCCAATCAGCACAGTGCCTTATTATCATAGCCCCGCCCACTCAGAATCCCACATAGATAATGAGGTTAGAGAATGGGAAGATAAAGACATGGTTTAGAGGCTGAATTTCTAATTTATTTAGCAAAAACAATCAAAAGCTTGTTTTTAAGACATTCAAGGCCTGTTTAAAATAGGTATTAGTTGCCATAATAGGTCCCCTTTAACATCTTATTCATTAGTCTAGCTAACACTACAGACTAGATATTCAACATGAAACATTTTTATGGGAAAAAATATAAGCTGCATCTTCCCTTAAGACAGTGGTTCCCAAACTTTTTCTTTTTTACATATTTTGTTTTCAAACTCCATTGCAGTTTATTTCATGCCTCACCAACCTTTTTTTTTTTTTTTTACCGTAATAGAACAAATAAAAGTAAACTGCAATATTTACAGGTTGTAATAAAACAAACCACATTTGCAGTGTATTTATTTCAAGTGTAACTGTTATTTTTTTTTGTGCAACAGTGTTGCTGTCAACAGGTTTTTCTTTTTTTACTGTGTAACAATATTCAACATTGTTATCAATACATGTTTCAAAAAATTTCTTTCTGTGCAGTTTGTTTAAAAACATGAACAACTCCCTGTCAAACAAGCCTCATCAAGAACCTGTCCATTATGCTCAGAGGCCATGCTACAGTCTCTTGGGGCCTTCGCAAAAATTCACAGGGGGCCCCTCTAACTAACTGATTAATCTTATGTCGTAAATAATCTGACACTAATGAAAAATGTGAAAGAAAAAAAAAAGAAAAAGATGAAGGGCCACACAAAAAAAAAAAAAAAATACTTCTGTGGGTGTAATAAATTGTTGCTTTAAAAAAAAAAAAAAAAAAAAAAGAAAAATGTGAAAGAAAAACTTTTCTTTTGAAAAATAGTGCACATGTGTATTGCTTCAAAATAAAATATAAAAGGCACTGACACAACTATTTCCATCCACACTCCTTAGTAGCTTAGTACCTTTAATGCCTTGCCAATGAGCAGAGGTGGACTCGACCCCAGTACTTGAGTAAGAGTACAAATACTACTGGTCAAAATTTACTCCGTTACAAGTAAAAGTAGCTCAGTCAAAATATTACTCGCGTAAGAGTAGAAAAGTACTTGCTTTTAAAGGTACTTAAGTATCCAAAAGTAAATGCTTTTAAATTTACTTTAAGTAAAAGTAAGAGTAAGAGTACATTTTTTATTTTCCACATCAGTAAATTACTATATTTTTTCTAAATGAATTTAAGGATCTTTTAACTCTTGTTTCTGAGAATTAACTCTTTGAAACCAGCTGCACTGATGTGCTGCTTTTAGAACCACAATGTTATATAAAACCTGCAGAAACACCAAAAACAAATCAAATGAATGGGATCATAAGAGGACAGCAGATGATGCAGAGTTTATTAACAATCATGAACTGAAACCAAATGAACCTGCACCATCCAACTAAGTCTGGATCCCCCTCAAAGACCACTGCTTTACAAAAAACTACATCTCTGCTTTCAATAACTCAATGTTGAAGTCACTTAACTTTACAGGAAGGACATGTACCAGTACAATATAGCAATATAGCATAACAAACTGTCTCCCAATGTCTGTCTGAGAGCGTGCACTGTGATAGGTCTCCTCCTTTGACAAAAACAGCTTGTGTCCAATAGGATTTTAGGGAAGAAGAAAAAAGAGCAGACCTGAAAGTAACAAGTACTTTTCAGCCTTCCTAGAAATTTACTCGAGTAAAAGTAAAAATATTTGTCTTGGAAATGTATTCAAGTAAGAGTAATAAGTACCAAAGAAATCTAATACTCAAGTAAAGTAAAAATCCTCTGGATTTGTACTTAAGTACAGTACTCAAGTAAATTTACTCCGTTACTGTCCACCACTGCCAATGAGTACTATAACTTAGTATTCTTAGCTTGACAGTTAAGTTTAACTTGACACAGCTTTCATTTGATAGGTGAAGAACGACTTTTGTCCAAGATAGCTATTTTATTTTCAGCCTCCTGAGTAAACGAGTTGATTGCGGGTGTCTTTATGGTCTTTACTGTGACATTAGCAGACCAGCCTGGACTGCTCTGATCTAAATTATAGTATGTATTATGTGCACTACTTACTGCTTTCTTAATACTTTTTTTTTTTGCTCCTCATGTTTTTATTCCATTCGTTTCTCACTGCCAAATGGATAGCTTCTCTTCATTTTGATAGACCCCCTCCCATCAAGTGTATTAACACAAGACGCAGTGAGACCAAGAGGTAAAGGCGGGATCCCCCTAGGGAGATCTCCGCCGGCCAACCACTGTCATGACAAGTTCTCCTCATTGACATTGCCCTGTTACCCCCCTGTTAAACCACTGTCTTAAGGGTTTATTTCTGCTCAACATCACCACTCTGCAGGCACATTTAATGTAAATATGATGTGTGACGTGTGTATGCAAAACACCCACCAGGTTTACAAGGAATGCAGACGCCATCGGGTCCCCGGATGAGCTCCATGGTCTCCTCATCAACCCTCACCAGTCTGATGGGGTACACGTAGGGGAGGATCTGACTGTTGAAGCCACACGCTCCTACCTGGTGCAGAGACACGAAGACGTCAGCAAGGAGATGAGAATCAAGGCCCCAACAGTCACAGCTTTAGTTTGTAGATATGCTGCCACATTGAGGATTTTACCACAGTACAGTAATTTTAACACCTCAGCTGGCAAATATTTTCGGAAAACAAGACATTGTCAGCATGTTTATTCCCACCTTGTTGCCAAAGTTACCCAAGCTGCAGTTGCACTCTGTGGCTCCATAGAACTCTGCGATCTGCGGGATATTGAAGCGGTTCATGAACTCCTCCCATATGGACTGGCGGAGGCCGTTGCCCAGCGCCATGCGGACCCGATGTTGTCGCTCCGTGTCCCGAACCGGCTGGTTCAGTAGATACCGACAGATCTCCCCGATGTACTGCACAATCTGGAGGCGAGAAGTAACAGTTCAACGATAGAAAAAGAGAGCGTCTTACAAGTATTTAAAAGTAATTCACAAAGAGGGGATTAAAAAGAACAACCCCAAAACATTGTTTCTTTGTATATAAATTCACAGGAAATTATTTATTCTAATCAATGCGCTTGTAAATTAATGTTACACTTACAGTGCAGTTGTATTTGACACAGTCGTCCCAGAAACGTGAGGCAGAGAACTTCTTTCTGATGACGACAGTCATGCCATGAATTAAGCACTGGCCCATTCCAACGATATTTCCTGAGGACAAAGAATATAAGGGGTCAGGAAACGCGCATTGACAAAGCAATCATTATATGATACATTATATAATATAGTACAATGCTTTTGTCCTTTTTAAATGTAGATTTCAGACACCAAGATAAATGTAGGAATGCAAGTAAAAATGATATACTGTAGCTTTAATGGCACTTTCATTCAAATTGTCTGTTTATTAAAGTTAAATCTGAATCTGGTTTATTTTCCCTTTTTAATGACAGACATTGGGAAAAATGGAGAAACAAAAACAAGCCAGCGCCTTTTAGATGAGGTGGTCTTAGTCCGTTCACAAATTCATGAGCCAATCCTGATCTTACTCGGCTCCAACTACTATGGGCAAAATAATTTCCCTTGCCAGGTGTGTTTTGCATACTGGGATTAGTGAAATCTAGAATGACTTGCATCCAGCTGGAGAATAACCTGATATCAGGTTTGGGGAAACAACAAGCATTTGTGAAAACAAACACCCTTACAGAACAAAAGGACAATGGAAATTAGGCTTAATTGAGGGAAAAAAGGAGTAGTCTTCAATTTCTTTACATTCATTTCCCCATACGTTCAAAAAAAAGGTAATATTCTTAGTGTATAACATATTATATGTGCTGAGTAATGTTTTTTTGCAAATATTTACAAAACATCAACTTATGATGTTGCTGAATAATCACAGCAGCCATTCATAAGCACAATAAGTAGTGATTGCTTTTATTGATGGAATTTGCGTAAATCTTGTTCTTGTGGGACGGAAAATCAAATTAAAAAAGGAAAAATAAAAGAGTGACCAAGGTTTTGACTGATCAAGGCGAGAGTAAACAAACTGAATCCTTGACAAAATGTAACTTTACAGTCAAGCTCACGTACCTGCAGAGTGATAGAGGGGGAGGCAGTCATAAACTACATCCTCTGGTGTCATTCTGAAGCCGTAATACACCAAAGCTGCCATACGGTAAAACCTAAAAACCAGGATGAGGTGAGGCAGATCGAGAGGAAAAAAAGCCAAATAAGTCAAATCAAAAGCATCAAGTTTTACTTTCTTTGTTTAAACATTCTTTTCTCGCCGTATTTGAACTACACGTGAGAGCCAGATAGATTAACAAAGACCAGCTGCAGTTCCTGAGTATCCGTTTGCTGGCTGCACGCCTCCTTCATACCTGCTGTGCACAACAATAGCAGCTTTAGGCATCCCAGTGGTTCCTGATGTGTAGATGTAGAACAGGCAATCTGAAACAGAGAACAAGGACAGTGAGATAATGCAAACTATCACTTGCATAATGTGCTATTCATGTTTTCATGTTCTGTGTGTTCTTTTCTGCCTCCATATATATTCAAACTGAGAGTAAGTGAAGTGGCCATGGACCATTAAGTTCCAGCTTTTACCAGATTCAATCTGTAATAATGACCAGGCGTTTCTACAAAAATACACTTCGCCCATACTTCAGACCCTTTGCAGAGTTGTTTGGTGTACAAAATTCAGCTCTGTGGGTAAGGTACATTATGTACAAAGCTGACTAAGCAAGAGCTAAATGCACCTTTTACCATCTGCATGTGCTGCTGTATATGTGCACACAGGCACTTTAAAACACCTCTGAATCATCCCAACTCAAATTACCCTGATATATGTGGTTAAAATGTCTCGAAGCATGATCAAAGGTTGCAGTTCTTATTGTTGTGCCAGGCTAGCAGCTGTAAAAGGTTTGCATAGAGTGATGCAACTACGATAACAGCACTGCATACAAGTATGCTGCTCAACTCACCAGGGAACAACGCATCATTAGTTATACAAATATCTATTTTCATGAAATCCATTCATATGAACTAATAATTAAAATGTTGTCTTTTCAAAAAACGTCAGATGTACGTCAACAGTGATTTAAAAAAGATATTTTATCAATAATTGCATCAAATTACCCTATCATCTGATAGGGAAATGCATGCAAATATGGGAATATAAAAGCATATGTTGCAACCCTGTTATGATATTTTACACATCCAGTTTCAGTATAAGGGTCTTGCTTTTCAAAAAGATTGAGATATACAATTTAAATGAGTGCTTGCAAGTCATTGTTTGGTCTAAAAACTATCATTCAACATAAAGTGCATAGCCTGAGCAGCAGAACTATAAATGAAGGGGGGGGGGGGGGGGGGGGCTGCTTGTGAAATTGAGGCATTGCTTTATATTTAATTTAATTGGAAAAATATTAATAGCCATAACCAGAAGATGTAATTTCACCTGTGAAACTGCGTTGTGGCCGGCGAGGCAGGTGAGATGGGGCACCATCTAGCAGGGGTTCCAGGCACTCAGTTCCCTGTGGGACTCTTGTGGGGTCCCAGTCTCCAGAGCAAAACATCTGCACCGCCTTCCCCATTGAACTGTGGACCTCAGACACCGCTGTGAAAGTTGGAGAAATACATCGAAGCATACCAGATTAATTTCAAGTTTCATGTTGCAGGACGACTAAATGTACGCAAAAATCAAAATAAAAGAAGAAGCGGACGATACTTGAAATCATATCAATAAGAAAAGACATAACTTCTTTTTTAAAGAAAGCAAATGAGGGAATGTGAAAAAAGACATGGCTGAAACTGAAACAGGTCAGTGAGGATTAAAATAATTAAGAAGGGAAAGAAAAGGGAACTCATGTGATTTAAGAGTGGAAGGGTGGTGAGATAAAGTGAAGATGTGCTAATGTGTAACAGAGAATGAAGGAGAAAGATTTATAAAAAAAAAAAAAAAAACCTCTTGCACTAGATATTTTTTTAAATCTGAAATTAGATAGAGTAACTTAATATAAAAGGTTTATGTCATGCTTGCTCAGTACTAAATGTGCTGGCTTGATTTTGGCCTACACAAAAAAAGATGCTGCATTTCCAATTACTTAAAGGCATAAAGGACCCCACAGTTGTAGAGACTGCTCCATCAATCTCAGGATGAACAGCTCAAAACCAGCTCACTCTTTATAGCTGTCCAGATCAAGGGTTTCCATACTGTGCAGGAATCCAACAGCAAGGAGAGTGGACTACATCCTCAATTTACGTGCATGTTCAAATGGGCCACATGTAATGTACAAGTGAAGGTATGTTTCTGCATATGCCCAGAGGTTAGGCCTGCAAACTGCACAAGCCAGCAGCTGATCAATGAAACTTTATAAACCGAGCAATTACAGTCATCTTTCCAAGTATAAACAACACTTTCATTAGTTTATGTAATTGAGTATCCTGGATAAAACAGGAGAGGTGGTAAAAAGTTTGAGAAAATGTAGAAACATTGGATTATTTCATGTACTGTGATTATTTTTCATTGAAACAATAATTAAATTAAATAGAAACTAGTTGTGTATACGTATAAGTTTATTGCATCTTTAAGTAAATTACTCTTGTAAACATATAACTGCCTCTCTTATCAATTTAATTTGATCACTTATCGGACAATGCTCATATCTGATGAGCTTAGATCTTTAACGCAAAACATTGTTGATAAAGACATTTCTCCACTTCTCTTATTGCTCTGCTCCAGTAACAGATACTGAAGAGACAGTTCCTCAAATAAACATTTATCTTTTATGATCTTTACTGCTTTCTCTCCACATGCCCCTCTCTCATTACAGAAGAACCAAAAATGCATCCGTCAGCATAAGTCAATGCTGGACAGATAGCGGCTTGGGATCTTTGGCCATCTAACACTTTTAAAAAAAAATGTTATATCCGCTTACCATCAGTTAGCTCCGACCCGAACACCACAGCCTTGGCATTAGAGATGGTGACACAGTGGACCAAGGCTTCTAGTCTCAAATTGAAGTTGATGAGAGCAGCTTCCACTCCAATTTTTGCCATTCCTAACCAGAGGCCCACATACTGTGACCGGTTCTCCATGAAAAGGGCAACGATGTCACCCTCCTGAAAAATGGCAACAATAAGAAGAAAAGCAGATGTTGTCAAACTCAACTGACACTGGAGTAATTCACTCTCTAAAAAAGGAGTCATAGAAAGTCATGCCTTATTCATTTGAGAACATTTCGACAGTTATGGGATTATTTTCGTTCATTTTTCAACACACACGCACGCACGCACGCACGCACACACACACAAAACGGAAATTATTCAGACCCCTTAAAATGTTTCCCTCTTTGATTCATTGCAGCCATTTGGTAAAATCAAAAAAGTTCATTTTATTTCTCATCAATGTACACTCGGCACCCCATCTTGACAGAAAAAAAACCCAGAAATGTAGACATTTTTGCAAATTTATTAAAAAAACAAACAAACTGAAATATCACATGGTCATAAGTATTCAGACCCTTTGCTCGGTATTGAGTAGAATCAGCCTTTTGAGCGAGTACAGCCATGAGTCTTCTTGGGAATGATGCAAGTTTTTCACACCTGGATTTGGGAATCCTCTGCCCTTCTTCCTTGCAGATCCTCTTCAGTTCTGTCAGGTTGGATAATGAGTGTTGGTGGACAGTCATTTTGTTTTTTAAATCTTTATCTTTTTTAAATCTTTATCTGTTGTGCCTGTGCCTGCGCACTTTATATGTTTCACCGAGTGAAGTGGGAAATGTCCTCTCGATTCCTTGTATGTCTGACATGTGATGAATCGATAATAAAGCTACGTTAACTTGAAATCTCTCCAGAGGTGTTCAATTGGGTTTAGGTAAGGGCTCTGGCTGAGCCAGTTAAGAATGGTCACAGAGTTGTTCTGAAGCCACTCCTTAATTTACCTGTGTGCTTAGGGTCATTGTTGGAAGGTGAACCGTCGGCCCAATCTGAAGTATTGAGCACTCTGGAAGAGATTTTGTCTGCCAGGATATCTCTGTACTTGGCCGCATTCATCTTTCCTTCCATTGCAACGACTCGTCCTGTCCCTGCAGCTGAAAAACACCCCCATAGCATGATGCTGCCACCACCATGTTTCCCTGGGATTGTATTGGGCAGGTGATGAGCAGTGTCTGCTTTTCTCCACACAGACCGCTTAGAATTAACTCCAAAAAGTTCAATCTTGGTCTCACCAGACCAGATGATATTATGTCTCATAGTCTGAGCAAACTCTGTGCAGGCTCTCATATGTCTTGCACGGAGGAAAGGCCTCTGTTGGGCCATCCTGCCTTAAAGCCCCGACTGGTGCAGGGCTGCAGGGATAGTTGACTTTGTGGAACTTTCTCCCATCTCCAGACTGCATCACTGGAGCTCAGCCACAGTGATCTTTGGGTTCTGCTTTGCCTCTCTCAGCAAGGCTCTTCTCCCACGATTGCTCAGTTTGTCTGGACAACTTCTTGCATTTAAGGATTATGGAGGCCACTGTGCTCTCAGGAACCTTCAGTGGTGCACAAATTATTTTGCTACCTTGGCCAAATCTGTGCCTTGCCACAATTCTGTCTCAGAGATCTTTGGGCAGGTCCTTCGACCTCATGATTCTCAATTGCTGTGACATGTACTGTGAGCTGTAAGGTCTTATAGGTGTGTGCCTTTCTTAATCAGTCCAATGAGTTTAATTAAACGCATCTGGACTCCAGTGAAGGAGCGGAACCACCTCACGGAGGATCAGAAGAAATGGACAGCATGTGAGTTAAATATGAGTGTCACAGCAAAGGGTCTGAAAACTTATGACCATGTGATGTTTCAGTTTTTGTTTTTTTTTTGTAAATTTGCAAATATTTCTACATTTCTTTTTTCTTCTGTCAAGATGGGGTGCCTTGTGTACATTGATGAGAAATAAAATGAACTCTTTTTGATTTTAACAAATGGCTGCAATGAAACAAAGAGGGAAACATTTTAAGGGGTCTGAATACTTTCTGTACCCACTGTTTGTATATAAATATATAATAATTTTGTGTTAAATGTACCCTGAAACCACGTTCCAGCAACAGGTTAGCCACTCTGTTGGAGTATTCATCCAGCTGCCGAAAAGTCCACCTCTCTCCAGTCCCCTCAAAGATGAGCGCAGTCTTGTCCCCGTAACGCTTCACCGTCTCCGCAAAGATCTTAGGGAGAGTGTTCTTCTCTTTGAGGTGCCGTCTGACATTCAACTTCACCCGCAGCAACACATATGCTGCACTGAAAAAGCCACAAAACATATCTATGAATGTGTATTCATCCACCTAACCAAACGTCTCCAATCTACCTTTCTTAGTTATTTATATCTTTATTGCTGTTACAGGGTTGTGGATTTAAACATGTTTACTGGCCAAAAAAACCCCAAAACGTTTGGTTTCAGATGTTTCTCATACATGTCACTCACTGGCGGCTATTGTTTTGTTGTTTCTTTTTTTTAACCTTAATTATATCTTTAATAATATAGTTGACCAGTTAAGGATATATTTATTACCTGCATACACTCATAAGATCAAAAGTAGTCCTAAAACCCCACAACTGAGTAGGACCCAGTCGCAATGTCTGCATAAATAGCAGAGAGGTACAAACAGATGGCATTCTTCCAAATAGTCAATAATTACATAAAAATCATAAAAGCCAAGTCATATCATGGCCGTACTGTGATCTTGATGATACGCTTATCAATACACAGGAGATTAGTTTCATGTTGGTCCTTATAATTGCACTTTATTGTGGCTCGGATGATTCATTTACTTCTTTCCACGATAAAAGCTTTTGGGTTCTTTCTGTTACAGAGAAAAGAAATGAGCTGGTTCCTTGTAAAACATGTTTAACCAGTGATAGGAACGTTGAGAGACCTGTTATGAAACTAAATAATATGATGATACTTTACACCAGCATGGCTGCCCTGACGATTGCTGGAGTATTATGAGACAGGACTGTGTGTACGCTGTAGGTTGGTTAAATCTACAAAAACGCTGATGTGAATCTTGTTTTTTCTTGCAGTGCAAATGTCAAAAGCTTGTCAAACCCTTTTCCACCTTAACAACCAATGTGTCAATGGGGAAAATGTATTGTTTGTCAGTGTAAAAATGGTCAACTGTTAAACCTTGACGTTACATCTCCTGTCAGCACAAAAGACAAGCTTTCAGATATTTTTTTTGAATCATGGCAGAAGAACCTATGTTACATTTATCTATCTACACAATAAGGGAGTTGGGCCACTTATCATATTCTACTACTTAAGAGGATGTTAACGGGCCCATGTTTTACAGTTTCCTGTTTTACTGAGCTATTGAGGGAGAAAAAAGGAAGTTAACCTCATCAACTATGATCTTAAAGTGTAAATATTGGTTTAAAGTAAAAACATTAAAACATTTGCCCTTAATGTCATACTCTCCCTGTGTTTGTCTATAATATTTCAGGTTTCATGGATTAAACAATGTTGCCGTCAAAAGATTATAGTCTTCACATCTGAGGTTTGTGCTAAAATCTTACTCTTTCTACAGACACATAATGCTAACGTAAGCAATAATCACACTGATAGATATGTGCTGTACTTGAGTGTAATGAAACAAGTGCAGTATTTTGAGTTATTTAGATTTAGAAGATCCACTTCAGACCAACTATAAATCAACTTTTAGTGTTGAAATGCCATCAAGAGTTTAAACAACAATGTTGTATTTTTTTCTGGCTTTGTGTGTACATGCATCTGAAGGAGTTGGTTTGAAATGTTTTAAAAAGGTCACCCAGAATGAATCATAGTACTTTAAATACAGAAACAGCTATGACTTGGGCCAATTAAAAAAATGTGCAGGAATACAAGGACCAGAACCCTGATGCAAACAAATTAAATAGATTCTTATAAATTAGAGCCAAAGTTCAGTAATGTAGCCTCACAGTTATGGTGAAACATCCTGGAGTAGAGAGCCAAAACAACTGAATAAAATTGCCTAATACCATGAATTTTCCATGTTATACAAATAAACATCACCCCTGTGCTTACTGTAAGTCTCTGCCAATTGTTTTGGCAAATATATGCAGAAAGCTCCATCCTCCGGCCCCGAGGTAGAAGATCAGGATGGCCGGAAGAACTTGGTACCAGGGCAGGCCCACCAGCAGCCTCAGCACAAACAGCAGGGCCGTGCAACATGCCAGACGCATCATCCTGAAAGAATACACACACTTACATCATTTGACATATGGGCTACACATAGACTGTGATTACTAATCACAAATATTTCAGACCACATATCAGTTCAAGTCCATGTGCATTACTTGTGATTTTTCAAACATGTCAAGACTACAGCTGGTACAAAAACATTATTATTTTTTTAAAGTGTCGCTTGCATTCCTTGTCCAAGCATGTCTGTTACTTTATATTGCCATCTTGCTTGGAATAAAGACTTTTGAATTGTGCAGAACTAGTCATCTTGAATCTTAACTGTCTTGACTGAAGAATGTTATCTGCAGTAAGTTTGTTTACACGTCCTGCCCATTTCAACCCACTGTCTCAGCTTGGGTGGACTGAACTTGCAAGTTTGAAATAAACTAAATGGGAACCGCTTGGTTTTCATTTTTACCTGCAATTGAGAAAATCAATTCAAAATTCAAACCCCATTCAAAAGATATATTCTGTAGCATCATCAGATAGTAATAAATGACAGCAGGCGTTGTTGCCGTTGCTGCCTAGTAACGTGATAGTTAGAAAGATGATCCCAAACAGTAAATGATAGGCTTGCATGTCTGCCCATTGTCTATGCAAAGTCTATATGCCGAGTAGATGTTTATTGCCTCGTTTCATGTGGTTTCGGTGGCGACGATGGCTTCATCATACATAGACTAGTACACCGCGGTTGAATTGGTTTGATATTGGATATTGGATATTATGAATTCAACACCCATAAAACTTGTGATACATAACACCGATTGTTTTCATTAAACCTCATTAAATCAGCCCATAATATGATTTTATAATAATTACTCTCTTGTGATATATAGTCTAGATGACCATGAACACATCACAAGCAATATGACCAAAATCAGTGGTATGTATCACAACTTTTATGGGTGTTGAATTCATTAAACCACATTAAATCAGCCCATAATATGATTTTTAAATCAGCCCATATATATGATTTTTAAATCAGCCCATATATATGATTTTTTAATAAATACTGTTTTGTGATATATAGTCTAGATGACCATGAACACATCACAAGTGGTTTGACCAAAATCAGTGGTATGTATCACAAGTTTTATGGGTGTTGAATTCATAATATCCAATATCAAACCAATTCAACCGCGGTGACTAATACAATTACTGCACAGCCTCAGAAAAAAAGTACAATGAAGTGCTCTGCGTGGATGAACCGCAGTGAATACCGGATGACAGAAGGCAGCAACTGCTTCACACTTACAGACAAAAGCTTCATCATCTGCTGCTGCTAAACCCGGAAATTTAAAAGGCGCATCATATTGCGGTACAGGATATGGCAAAAGGAGAGGCTCAGCCCACTGGTGGCAACGTCTCCAAAACCATGTGCGCCCGAACCGAGGCCTTATGTGTGGACCGGTCAAACCGCGTCTGTGCAGCCGACTTGGTGTGGGGGATCCCCGGCCAGGGAGGCAGGGCGCGCTAGATTATGGCACAATCAACCTTCTTCTGGGAGGAAGAGGCTCCCTAATACATAATTTACCTTCACACACCCAGAACTGCCTCGGATAAGAGGAGAGAAACCTAACGATGCATAATGCTGCGTTCCATTTACCTCGGAAGTCGGAACTCGGAACTGGGAATAACGTCACAGCCGAGTTATCAGCGTTCCAGTTACAAAGTCGGAAAACAAGTTTGTAGTTCGCATATACCACATGAAAAATGTGAAGTACACTATAGCAGCATATATATGCCGAACAATACTTGTTTATGACTGATCTAGTGTGACCAAAACTAGAATGAAGTGCTACGAATTTTTACAGAGCTCTCTTCTACTGTTTACAACCGGGGCAGCCATCTTGGAATGTGAACTCGGGGCTGGTGAAGACTCTCCCACTTTCCCAGTGGGAAATCCCACTTCGAGGGGCGTTCCAGTTGAAAATTCCGACTGGGAACTGGGAAATCCCCACTTCCGAGGACAAATGGAACGCGGCATAATCCCTCGAGAGGAGCTCTGTCCTCTTTCTGCGGGGGAATAATAACCCGACACCAGTCCAGACGGAGCTGCAGGGATGAGTAGGTGTTTTCATACCTCCTTCACTACAGCATGCAGGTGCAGGAATCCCGAGTCCAAGTCCACCTTGATCGGCTTATGCGTTAGTCTGGTCTTCCACTGCGTTAGCTGGGTCGACTATGGCTCACAGAAGCGACACAGACGGACACAGATCTGCTCCTGCTGTGAGGCGGACTCCGTCCTGCTGCTGCTGCTCCTCCACAAACACGGCCCGGAGATGGGTTTCCACTTTGATCCCGCGATCACCAGCCGTCCATTGTCAAAATAATTGATATCATCCGTACGTTCATTGAAGCCGATAAGCCCACTGCCAGGCTTAATTCAAATGACCTTATAATTTTCCGAGTTGAACCCGCCCCACTAGTGTCAGCGTCAAATCAGTGGATCAGGAATAAGCGGTGACGGACGGGTGGCGGAGCCAATCAGGATGCGTGTCGGGCTTACGTCACATCCGGCGGAGGCGTGGCCGAGACGAGAGGAAATGCGGCTCTAGCCTAAATTATGGGTCCGCTTTAAATCGACGCAGAGCCTACGCCGTAGGTTACGGCGTAGGTGCGCGTCGCCGCGTGCCCTACGATGTAGGCTCTGTTGTTGGTGTAACGCAGAACCATAAATCAGCCTTCTGCCTTGTCTCCACCCGCTGTCCTGTCGAAAAATGCTCCCTAATGGTTTTTCTACCTTTGTAGAGCTACAATTTTACTATGTTTTACTCCCTAGCCCACTTCATTTTCCCCCCAAGTGGTCCTTGTCACTTGCCAGGCCGTCATTGTAAATAAGAATGTGTTCTTAATGACCTGCCTGGTTAAATAAAGGCGAATGACTGAATGAATAACAAATAAAGCGATAGAATGTTTTTTTTTTCTTTATCGTATAATGTTCACAAAGTGTAATGAAATTCATGTCATGGGTATTGTATTTTGAAGGATGAAATACTCAACATTCCATATTATCAATTTTAAATCAATATTTCAGGGGTAGCATAATTTGATAGTCCAGTAACATCCTATCAAATAATGCTCCCGTCACTTAATGCATTCAGGGCACGGGAAGCATCTAAAATTATCTCTGCTGGCCTGATACTGCGCAGCAAAAAATCTCAAATTATCTCTGCTGGCTTGTATATTTATAAATATATATCTTCTTAGAGATTTCGAGGATGTTAATCACCGTTAACCGCAGCGTGGACTGAAGGGATGCATAGAATTATGGGCGTGGCAATCAAACTTTGAAAATCGACTGTGCGCATGCGCAGAACCAAGAAGTAGCAGATCTCGGCGGGTAGCAAGGATCGACAGAACACCTGCAGTGACAAGGCCCTATATGCGGAGGTTTATGGCTAAGGTTGCCAACCGTCCCTTGAAAAACGGAATCATCCCGTATTGAGCTGAATGAAAAGGGACGCACTTTGTCCTGTATTACTGAGAGTCAAAATATAGTCATAAATGGCCAATGGAAAATGGCATTGAGCTGTTGAGTTCATAAATTATTTTTTCTGTTTTACCACAACTGTAGTCTACAGTCATGGCCTTTGAGGCACACATATGTTTACAAGTTTTCTACAGACTTCCTTCTTGCACTTTTGTTATTGCACTAAAAATAAGATAAGATAAAATAAGATAAGAAATCCTTTAATAGTCCCACAGAGGGGAAATTTCCAGATTACAGCAGCAAAGGGGATAGTGCAAAACACAAGAGGCATCAATATCACACAATAATAATAAAAACACTATAAACAGTATACAATAATAATAATAATAAGAAGAAGAAGGAGAATAAAAATAAGTAATAAGAAATACTAGTATATAAAAAAATAACAGATGGATTTACAGATGTTATTTGCATAATTGCACGTTTTGTGCAAAATGTGCACTATTACAGAATGGATTTTCTGCTTTCTCTCTATTGTTTTGTATTCATTTATACAATTTTAAGTTAAGCAGGACAGGTTTCTGTTTAAGAAAGTTACTTATTTTATTCGGTTCATTTTGTTATTTTGCATTAAAGTGAATTGCTGGATAATAATTTGTTTTCCATGTGTCCATGGCATTCAAAAATATGCATCTAATTCAATTCAGGTTCGAATCAGATATTCAGGGAGTTGGCAACCCTACTTACAATATGGCGTAAACCTACCCCTGCCTGTCACCTCCTCTAGTCCATTCAGACACAGATGTGCTGTAACTGGGCATCTGTCAACAGAGGGGACCTGAGGATAGTCCAAAAATGAGGACAGGCAGGATGGAGAACAATAGCCAGGACACATCATTTTGAGGCCCAAGCTCTACCTTAAAGTGTGGGATCTGTTAGGATATAACCTGCATATTGTCAATGACACTAATTGGAGCAGTAATTTATTCCATGCTTTATTCAATTCCCGTTGAAGACTGGTTCACTTGAGGGCATCTAGAGCCTCTACTGGAAAAATGTTACTTCTGACTGCCGCTTTAGATAAAATTAAATATTTTGTCAAATACAATACTGTATTTTTTGCTCAGCCACCATTTGCTTTACTGACAGCTGTATGTTCAAATATATTATTTTGTAGTCCTCAATAAAGTCTGTACTCTGACATTTCACAGTGACAGCGACGTGACAGGTCATGAAACACATTGCATAAGCGAGGAAGATTACGGTAGCCTTTGTGGATCGCAGGTCAACAGGGGTTACTTCAGTACTTCAGCACTGCTGTGAAATGGGGCCAAATTTATTAAAGATATTCTACATGCAAGGTTTTACATATCAGGACACAATGGAGAACCATCTGGTTCTTACCAGAACATAAAAATATGTAGATAGAAACTTAGACAAATAATGGTAAATGATTTCCTATGGTACCAATGAGGGTGTGCTAAGTTTTTAAACAATGCTTCTGCATTTTAGGTCAGTTTTTGTTTAGCACATAATGACAAGGTGTAATTTGTCATGCTTTATAGTTCATCTCTTGTTGTATCAACCTAATTTTAAGACTGAAAAAGGGCCAGAGGAGTCTTAATTTCTTTGTCCTGATGCCTACAAAGAGAGCTTCCTTTCTTTTTCACAGCTGTAAAAAATATTTCCACATTGAAATCCATTCAGTGCTCCTATGAGCATGTGTTGCTGTGTCATCTAGGATGCAAAGACACAGTTTACTTAAATGTGAGTTAAGTATGTGAGAGGGTAAATGCATGATGGGTGTTGATGCAATCCTCAGGATCCGAGAACAGAATGACACACTTCCATCTAATACTTGACTTACAAAAATGGATGCCAAATGACACAAATGCATTTACTGTAGGGGTTGCAAAACGCCTCTGCTTCTCGTTAAAGAAGTCGCATCATCAGTGAATGGATTAGGGCCCGCCCACACCATAATGCCACTTGAATAAAGCTATGCACCCAATCTTTTCTTTCTAGTTAAACCTTTAAATAATTCTGTAAAGCAAGTGCACTGGGAAAAACAATTGTTAAACTTATTTCAATTATTTTTCTCCTATGTTGTTTTTTTTTTATACAACTGCTTCAATGTGGTTGGATATTTTGGGTTTAATTCTACAGAAAAACCTGTTGGGATAACATAATTATATCTATTTTAATATTAACTTAATTATACGAAGGGGGAGAGTGACATAAAATCACAAGATATTTGAATACTGCTGATATAGCCCTTCTGTAGATCCTAAATGAAAAACTTATTATAAACAGTGAATGCATTGTCAGTTAGTATATTTTATTTTACAATATGGCACTGAGGCAAACTAATTTCTGTAAATAACAAAAAATAAAAATTGCTCTAAACTTTGTGCAATCCCAAATTAACATTAACATTTCTTTCATAGTTATGTCCAGTTGTATCTACATTCTCACTCAACCTAAACAGCGGACAGAGGAGGATAAACAACAACAAAAAGGCAACATAAATATATCTGTACTTTAAATCTGGATTCAGTTTCAGGCCTGTTTGTTTTAAATATCATTCCTGCATCTGGATGAGGCCCTTTCTCTTCTCGTTATCATCACTGCCTTTAATTAAATATTTCCGTAAAGCAGTAAAAACTGAAATCATGCACAAGGCTTTCGGTCATATCATCCCTCCAAATCCACAGCATCATAAAGTTGAGTGGTTTTGTAATTTAGCCCTGTTTCGTTGGTTTAAGAAAGCACTTTCAACATTGCATTTACATTCTTTTTTCTCCCTCCTTCTCCTTCATTTTAGTCATCCAGTTCAAGACCAAAGTGTGTGTAGAGATCTCGTGTGGTGGTCCCCCTCAGAGCAGCTGCAAGACATAGACAGATTACAGGGTCATCTCCCTCTGGTCTACTTTTCAAACAACCCACAAAACACTGAACAGACCATGGTCACAGTAGGGAGACAAAGAAAAAAAACACCCTTTAAACACATGGCTCTTGCACATATATAGTACAAAGTAATGCCCATTACAATCCAAAGCAGAAATTACAGTCTGAGTCATAACTTCCTTTTTCTCAACTTCTAAAAATGTTCAAAAAAACTACACCCTGATGTGATTGGTCACATTTACCTGTATGTAGCAGGGAAACGGTAATTCACAGGAGGTTTAACATTGTTTATTTTGCTTAAAATGATCTGTATTCCCCTGGCTTAAAGCTTCCTATTAAGTCCCCACTTTAGATAAATATATGTCATGCAGCGGTCCAAACTAAGTGACGATGCAGCGGCTGCTTCTTTAAAACTAAACAAAAAAACATAAACAAAAAGCTCTGTGGAAATGAGCACTGCATTGCAAAGAAGAGAAATATCCACTAAAATCATTGAGCAGTTATAGACACATTAGAACTGAGTTTTACTCTTTGCCAAATGCCAGGCTTTTAAAAGAGGTAAACATTGTCAATCAAATAATTAACTAATTTTTTAAAGAGGTGCTAAAACAAAATCTACTGTGAAGCATTTAAGGCAGAGTTGGCACTGCCCCAAATCTTTTCCACAGTTGCCACAGACTTTCCCAGGATGGGGGATTTTAATCCAAGAAAGGTTTTGATGCAATCTGTCGGTTTCCTTCATTTCTATTTACTATTATTCTTGTTATTTTTATTGGATTTATATTAATAGACTGAAACTCCAAATTAGTCAAATTTTTGAAGTGCCTTTAATGCTAAATTGAACTGAATTCTCTGCCACTACGTTAAGCACTTTGTAACATGGTTTAGAAAAGTGCTTTATAAATATAGTTTTTTATTATAATGCAATTGTGTCCGTGGTCTGTCAACAGCAGAGAAAAAGCCTTGTATAGACTTAAAGAAAAACTGTGAACACTAAAAGCATGAATGTATGTGAAGGGGTGAATGTGGTTTGTAGTGTAAAAAGATTTATGCTTTTTAATTTAGACATGAATTAAGACTAACAAAAAAAAGTGTTTCTTTTTGTTCGAAATGTGCAGCTCTATTCCTGATTCTGATTGGTCATCTGATACCAACACCAGCTTTTTTATATTAACATGCACCTATGCAGATAGAAAAACCTAACTTACCAAGTTTATAACCTGCAGTGTGCTTTTCATTGTTTGGCTTAGTTATAATGTAGAGATACATTGCATATGCTGAACCTGCTTTGCAGCTCTGACCACAGGAGATTTATTGTGAATAAAAAAGGGGTGGGGTGAAGGAGTGGGTGGCTAGGTACTAATGTACCTAAAATCTTGGCAGAGAACTGCCTTCTATCCTTCCACTCAGTTAGCTACATATTAAGCAACAACTCAGCACTGAAGTGTTGAAATAGTTTTTTTTACCTTATGCAAGTTCATCCAACTCCGTTAAGGGCGTGTTTATGCCCTGGAGTGGATTAAAGGCAGAGAGCAACACATAGCTCAGCAGAAAAGTGTTATTTATTTGGGATTTCCTTTCAACATGACCATATCCTTATACTTCACTTATTTAAAGAAAGAAATATGAGAAAATTAATAATTATGAAACGTAGAATCTGTAAGTAACAATTTGATTAATTTAGACTAATGTTAAGAATAGAAAAAATGACTTAATGTTTTTTACAACACACATAGATATATGATCAAATCCACAAATTCAACCACTTGTTGATGCAAAGTTAAAATACATATACCCTATGTTTTAATTTCATAAATAAAAACAATTTATCATTCTATACATAAAGAAAGAGTTTTGAAATACCACCCTAAAAAATCAAATAGCTTCAGCGTAATTTTACACACACGCACACATATATATATATATATATATATATATATATATATATAATTTTATAGATTTTAAAAGTACAATTGGAATCATCCTGGCACATGGATATGGTCGGAGACAAAGGGACGGTTGTGTCTTGAGTGAACTACAGGGCATCTCTCACTCTACACCCTGTCCACCAATCTCCTCCCTCTCAGAATAACAACATACAGTACAACAGCAACTCAGTGTCTAAGTGAGGGCTCTTTATGAAAGTGTGTTTGTTTGAGACAACGTGAAAGAAAGAACAAAGCAAGAAGGGAGCAGAGACGAAGATAGCTTGTATTTGTATTAGACTGTCTGTGCACGTGTGACTATGCATGTTTCTATGGGCTTAGACAGAGCTTGTATTTATGTGTCAGTGTGTGAGAGATGTGAAAGACTGACATTGTGTCAGAGGGGAAATGCCGTCTTCGTGTACTAAGAGGTCATTAACATCTCGACTTTCCAACGTACTGGGAATCAGAAGAGATAGCAAGTGTTTTCTGCTCAACACAGATTTTCAATGAATTTTTCCTACCCTGATTACTGCGTATATAAGAATAACTAAAATGAAGCAGTCAAGTATGGTCCAGCTGAAAACATGATTTACAGAAAGAGTTGTCCAAGTATATGTATTATATACATGTATAGTCCCGAGTCATACAGATCTAGATGTGACTTTTCCTAAGACTAACTCGAATAGTGAGAGCTTCCATCTACTTCCATGAGAGCATGGAGTTATCACACAAAGCGTAAATGTACTTAAGAAGACAGAAATGATAATGAAATGTAAAGAAAAAGTGATGTGCCAACATGACTTTCTGACTTTTATAATAAAATAAATTGATGATTTGACAAACTACAATTAATGTACCGACACTGTCATGATAAATGATTTGGGATAGGTAGAATTGATCAAACCCAGTACCAAATGTCCCTGTTGATTAACATTAGCCAATCTATTCATGGATGCAGAAAATTAAATAATGTTCAGTGGCTGGTTTATGTGAACAGGAAGAGGTGGGGAGTTTTAACTAATTTTGTAGACGGACAAGTTATCAAAATACACACATGTCCAGTACTGTAACACCTTATGTTGTTATATCAAAGACTTGCCTTGCTTTTGCTTCAGCAGACAGAGCATCATCTTACCCACCTCACTGGTGCCCTCTAATGTTTGATTGTGCAACAACTTGAAACATTACTGACCTCTAGCCATTCTGATCTTATTAGCACAACCCATGTACTTTATTTTTCCTGTGACCACTTATCAGATTTTATGAGTGATATGGTTTTCATTTCCCACACTCTGACCATTTTTGACACACAACAGGCAATAACAAAGTGACAACAGTGTCAGTTTACGATTGTGTGTCAAATCTCATTTAGTTCTAATGGTGTTTCTTGTTGAAAACAATCTCAGTAAACTGGGCTGTCTTCAGGCATAGATCCCACTTTTGTTTATTTTGTTTTCTTTGGCTCAAATTATACCAGAAAAATATGTTGCCACTTCAGCCAGTGTTCACACTATCTCATCAAAAAATGAGCAAAGAACTGGTGATAGGCGTCACTCTGCTGACAGTTGAGACGTGTTAACATGAGCCACCATCAGCTGACAGTTTCGGTCAGCAGTCATCCTGACACTTACTGTAAGCTTCCTGAAGTGCATTGTTTTCACATAAATTACTTAAATGAACTTTTATCAGACTTAACTTTTATGACAATGAAAAAGGCCATAGGGCATCCTACTCTAATACTCTAAATGGTCGACACTATTAGCAAACACCTCAGGTATAAATGTATACAGTGGATGACTAAAGCTATTTAAAGACCATACATTTTTCATACCCCTGTTGATATCTGGTAAACTCAGTAAGAATAAGAAACTAAGCTAAAAAGTGGATGCATTTAATTTAGAGTCGGATGAATTATAACAAAAAGCTCTGGATGGATGATTTCTACCAAATATGACACTAACTGTACGCATGAGTTAACATCTTTGAACCTGATTTCCCTGCTTGCAAGACAAGGTTGATTGAGATATATGTATATATACTTTATACATAGAAGGAAACACACACAAACTGTACATCTCTTACCAATACGACCCAGGAGTGACTGTCCAATGTCTTTTATGTCGTTGTATTCATGCAACTTATCAATATGATGTTCCAGTTCCTCGACCATATATCCCCTAAAATGAGAGATACAAAACTAGTCTCCTCTAAAACTACTTTGGTGTAAATGCTCACATACAAGAACCAACAACAAAAAACATATCAGCAACAGGAAATTCAGATTTGACAAACAAAACTACTATATTTGCAGAAATGCAGATTTCAAAATTGTTGGTATTTACAGGAACCATTTTTAGAGATTATAACTGCTGATTCTGTGTATCTGAGAATCATAAAGATCCATTATACCATGCTCAACTTAAACCCATACCAAAGACAGCCTCAATGACAAAAATCCAGAAATGTAAACACAGCTGTACTTACTCCTCCTCCAGCTGTGCTATCTCTAAATCCAACTCCTCTCTTCTCCTCTCTAGCTCTGCCACCTCCTCTGCAGGGTTAACTTTAGCACTTCCAGCTACATGAAGCTATGAGAAAAATCAGAAAAATTAAATGAAAATGTGGTACAGCAAAAGAAATACGAATAAAGAGTTTGTGTGTGCTACAGACAAAGCATATTACTTACAGGTGACTTGAAGTGGGAGTGTACTTTCTTTGTTAATGGGGTTCTAGGATGTGAAAGAGGAAAAAATAACTAAACACATTTCATAAAAAAAAGAGAATTAATTTGTTTATGTGGTATCGCAGCGGATGCTTTGTTGGCATTTGTTCCTGCAGTTATTTTCTTTGTTCTTACATTTAACAACAGTAACATGTATGTTGCAGTACCTGATAGTCCCACCAGCAGGGGGCGTACTGAGGATGATAGAGGTAAACAATGTTAGAAGAAGAAGATGAACCAAGAGAAGACAAGCTGGTTCAGTAAACACCAAAGTTTCATGTGTGGACAGTGACTTATGCAGCAGTTTAGAAATACTTATGTAATGTTTTGTGAATTAAAATCATTAAATTTCTGTTTTTAATTTTATTTTGTCAACAACAGTTAAAGTAACTGTCAGTAAGATTCACAAAGAAGTATATTGGTGAATATCTTTTTTATTTTCAATAACACGTTAATCATACATTCAGTAAAACATTATTATTTCAAGATTGTGGCACTGCTCTTGTTTCTGTAGTTTACGAGAAATAGTCACAACAGAAAACGCACTGTTTGAGGACTGCTATTGCAGTTTTATGATTTAACATTTCATAGCATCCGGTGTTATCTCGTAGGTATGTACATGGATAAACTCGGTTTGAGAGAACAACATTGGTTAACAGCTAGGGTTGCCACCCGTCCCTTGAAATACCGAATTGTTCCGTAATTGGGAATTAAAAGTTGCGTTCCGTATTGAACCAATACGGACATGTATTATGCTCTCATTTATTTATGTCATAACATACAGGTGAAGTTCGTAAAATTTGAATTTATTGCAAAACTTCATTCGTAGTAAATTCAACTTAAGGTGAAACAAATATATTATTTCCCACTTTTTGCAAAGTGAGATATTTCAAGCCTTTATTTGTTATAATGTTGGTGATTATGGCACAGTTTATGAAACCCCCAAATAAAAAATCTTAAAAAATGAGAATATATTATGAAATCAATAAACAATTCAATCATCAATATTATAACAAATTAAGGCTTAACATATCTTGCTTTGCCTGTAATGAGACTATGTAATATACATGTATTAGTTTCACCTTTTAAGTTGAATTATTGAAATAAATTAACTTTTACACCATATTCTTCACCTGTAGCTATACATCTGGGCTGATGTGGACATACAGAGCAGAGGAGGATATTTCAGTTGCTAGTATGTTTGGCTGTCTGTACAGTCATGCATGTTCAATGCAAAGCACTTTAAACTTTAAACTTTAAATCAAAGCGTTTTTTTTTTTTTTTGTCATATAAAATAAATACATTTCTATGCATTTTAGAAGTTTTGGGGATGTCTTTTTTTGGCGCCTGGGCTGCTGAAATCGGGGTGTCCCTTATTTCTATTTCTGAAAGGTGGCAACCCTATTAACAGTCTGACTTTTGGTAAGCTAAGCTAACTGGGAAGTTTTTACCTTTTCAGCACTTTTGTTTTGTCGTTTTCCTCCGGCGTCGAGACCTGAGAGTCATTAGCACTAGAGCGAGATTCAGCGGACTGATCCGAGTTCATATTGGTTAGTATGTTAGGAAGAAAAGCATAAAGATCGTTCATTTACACCACATAGACATTTGTAGGTTTGCAGTTGGCGGCAGTAAACAGACCGACGGCGAAGTCTGATTGGATAGTGAAAAAAGGGGCGGGGCTTAGAGAAGGCGCGTCAGAGCAGTCACGTGGTTCATGTAAACACAATATTACAATATAAATTATTAAATTATAAAACGGGAAATTTACCGGAAAATACTAAAACGGGAGGAAGGCGGCAAAGAGGGGTAAAATACGGTAGTTTCCCGGCCAAAACTACATACCTGGAGACTTGACAGGTATGTAATTGATAACGTGTTTGCTGAATGTATGATAAATATGTGATTAAAAATAAAAGGCAAGGCAAGGCAAGGCAAGGCAAGTTTATTTATATAGCACAATTCAACACAAGGTGATTCAAGGTGCTTTACATCGACATTAAAAGCAGCAAGACTAATATTTGTACAGTAAATAAAATTATGAGAAAATGAGGTAAAAAAATAAACAAAATGATAAGAAAAGAAGTAAAATAATAAAAAGCACAAGCTGTTAAAAATAAAAATAAGGGCAGTAGAGTCCAGCAGGTAAGTATTTAATTTAGGAGTAAGCTTGAGTAAACAGTAATGTTTTTAACCCTGATTTAAAGGAGCTGACAGTTGGAGCAGACCTCAGGCCTACAGGAAGTTTGTTCCACCGGTGAGGAGCAGAATAACTGAACGCTGCCTCACCTTGCTTGGTTCTGGTTCTTGGGACACACAACAAACCAGATCCAGATGAACCTCAGGGGTCTGGGAGCTTCATAGGGAACTAACAGATCCAGCATGTATTTTGGTCCAAGACCAATCAGTGTTTTGTAAACCAGCAGTAAGATTTTAAACTCTATCCTTTGACTCACTGGAAGCCAGTGTAGTGATTTCATGACCGGTGTAATATGGTCCAGTTTCCTGGTGTTTGTAAGGACTCTGGAGGCAGCGTTCTGGATCAGCTGCAGCTGCCTGATAGATTTCTTGTTAAGGCCTGTAAAGATGCCATTGCAATAATCCAACCTACTGAAAATGAATGCATGGATAAGTTTTCGGTGTCTTGTTTAGACATAAACCCCTTAATTCTAGCAATGTTTTTCAGGTGGTAGTAGGCAGATTTAGTGATAAACTTTAGATGACTTTTGAAGTTCAGGTCTGAGTCAATAATTACACCCAGATTTCTGGCTTGATTTGTAGCTGTCAATGACATGGAGACAAGGTGAGCGCTGATCTTTTCCCTTTCATTTTTAGGGACAAAAATGATCACCTCTGTTTTTTCAGCATTTAGCTGGAGAAAATTCTGGCTCATCTACTCCTTGATTTGGTGAATATAGTTACTTAATGAGAGTAGGGGACTGTAGTCATGTGGTGACACTGAAATATAGAGCTGTGTGTCATCGGCATAAGTATGGAAATGTTGATGAAAAGATATTCATCACGGATGTGCTTTTTTTGGTGAATCTTACTGACAAGAAGAAAAAAAAGTAAACCAAAACTGACTGATTTAAGTTCACAAAACAATACAGAAGTATTTCTAAAATAATTAATTTTCGTTTTTTTTTTTATGAAAGGTGTTTAGTTATTTTTGCCTCTCTCACCTCATAGAACCCCATTCTCAAAGAAAATACCCTCCACTCCCACCTGTTAGATAACCAGTAAGGTTACAGTCGGGAATAGTTGCAGATGTGAGCCGGATCATAAACCACTAACGTGATTTTGCTAATCATGGATTAACTTGGCATTTGTTTGTACACTTAACTAATTAATAATATCGTTCAAATAATAACCAAAATTACAAATGTTTTTCCGCTTCCTTTTTTCTCTTCTCTCCATAAATGACCTTAAGATTTGGTCACTTATTATCAGTCACAACCTAAAAAACAAAATTTACAACGACTCAAGCTGAGTTTTGCAGAAATGCCAAATCATAAGAATGATAAAGAAATAAAAAGTCACTGTGCTTACTGTCCATTAGATGGCGGCAAAGAGCTGTTTAACTTGAGTCGTTTCTCAACACTGAACGTGTACACTCTTTCGCCCTCTCCCTTTTCTGTCTCCAACATCCCCCACAGTTTTGATTGAAAAGACTATTGCGTAATCAGAGAGCTGCTGTGGCATACATTCATTAGCTAATCTATACTCTGCATGGGCCACCGTCAAAGCTCTCAGACCGACTCACAAGCTAAAGCAGTGATGGATTAACAAGGGAAAAGGTCAAATTCGATCCACAAACACAGACACTCACTCTTTCACCAAATATTAGCTCCAAGGTCTTTTAAATTTTCTGGCCAAGTACAAAAGGGATGCATTGTATCAGAATTAATTCTTGAAAGAGAGAGACAGACAGACAGAAAGAGAGACCGCAAGAGATATTGATTTCATGTAAGCAAAAACAGGATGAAGCAGAAAGAAAAGAGCAGACAAAATGTGTATTTAGGGGAGTGTATGTTGTGGTGTAAAGGACATAAAATCTAGTCCATTCTGTTATGTCCTCTGGATTCATAGCTTATTTATTATTTGTTATACAGAAACGGAGAGGGTGAGGAATGAAAAATTCAAACAGGAGGCATGGCCTTTCCTCCTTTCAGAAACTGCAATATTACACACACTGGGCGGTAATGGCTCCTGCAAGCAGTCATATGTGCGGGAGAGAGACAGATTTATAGAGTGTCTTATATCTTCCCATCTATGACATAGCAATAGATATTGGAGAATCCTGTGTGTTTGTAGTAATGGCATCACATATCCTGAATGGCTGCTGCATTGAACACTTAATCAAAACTAGACATATGTATTTTGTTTTTTGATTGGGATACTTTAATTATTATTTAATTTGTGATAAATGTAAAGTCCTACAAGACAGACAAGCATGATTTTCAGCATCACCGGAAATGTACGATATTTTAAGTAATGCTGGAAGAACCACATTTATGTGTTTTTATTATGCTTTTAAATTTAGACTGAGGAGGTTTGTTGTTTCAAATTATGGAAATAAATTTAGACTTTCAATGATTGAAAATCATCAATTATAGGTATAAAACCTTTCAAATCCGGATTAATAAAAGCCACAATTCCAATTTAATAAAATGTCATAAGACATTGAATTAGATAACAAACAACACACAGCATTAAATTTCAAATTCAAACTCAAAGCAATTGCAAAGCCTATAAGAACATTTAAAAGCAAATCTTGAAATCACAATATTAACAACAAATAAAATGTTGTCATCTTTGTAGAGCATGGTGATACGAAGAAACTGAGATGGATTATTGTACAAATTCTAGTTAGAAAACATAACAATAGGCGAATACAGAGCAGTCTGTATATTATAATGGACAAAAATAATAATGATCCAGAATAAATCAAAAGGGCTAATAGCAAGGACGACTATTGAAAGAATGGTGAAAGAGGGGATTTATATAAAGGAGTCAGTTCTAGTGAAAATCTTTTACACCTGAAACCAGATATTACTCTTTGGGAATCAACAAAATTAAAGATGTACAGAAAAAATAAACCATGTTTTCATGGAGAATCATAGTGGAGGTTTTTGTGTCAAGAGGTTTGAACTATAACAGGAATGGTTAAATTGGATGAGTAAAAAAGTGATACTCTGCCTTAGAAAACATTTGCAAGTTCGTTGATATGAATCATAATCTAAAACAAACCAGACGAATGGAAATAATGATGCACAATATAACATAAATTAAAATTTACCTAAGATACAGGGTGGGAAACAACAAAACATAACAAACAAATAAAAAACCAAAGGACTTGAATGGTCTGGGTAATCATCTTCCTAAGACTCATACTTAAAGCAGCACAATGTAACTTTCAGCTTTTGTTGAGTTTGGCGGCTCCTTTGGACAAAAGCGGTAGTGCTTTACCAGTAGTGTGGAAGGGTTCCTACCATGCTCCTCCAAGTTACATAGTGCCAGTGAGGGCGATACAGACCCCTCAGACCATGACAGAGGTATCATTAAACCTGTTGTAAGTTGATATACCATCACAATGACTCTGGGAATATTATATTAAGGTGGAAAAGTTACATTGTGCTGCTTTAAGTTCATTTTTATACTGTTTCTCATAAAGCAATGCTACATGGGAAGCTGATCATGGTGGTCATGTGACCAACTTCTGGTCATCTCATAGAATAGTTGTTTTATGGCAACTTACAATGTTATGATAACCACTGTGCCATGCTACATTAAATTATATATATTGCTTTATATGTACAGTAGTGTGGATACGTTTCAAAAACGACCTACATACACACTGAGGCTAAATGCTAATGAAACACAGGTGGGAACAATCCAGGGAATTAACAGTGGTAGAACATGGCAAACACTGGAAATAAAACAAGACATGACACACAAGGGAGGCAGATCTGAAATGGCTCATAGAGGAATGAAAAGAAAACATAACTTCAAATAGAACTGTAAGAGATGACAAAAAAAAGAGCAGGATTTATTGAAACCACAGTTCCAACTGCCTTGGAACTGTGGTTTCAAGGCAAGAATTAGGGTAGGCTATACCCTGGAGAAGTTGTCAGATTATCAAGGGAAAAGCAAAGAGATATGGATGATTTTGTGACAGGAGGATAAAATTGCAGGAAAATAGAAGTAGAATCAGAAGAGCTGGGAAGCTCTAGCTAGTTTTGGTAGTCGGTAAGCCTCCTTTAGTATCTATCGTGTTCATAATTCATGGAATCATTTGTACGGTATCTAAATTTCACTGCCGGTGAACTATGGTTCAGAACAATGAAATAGACAAAGAAGAAGTGAAGAAAATTGAAAAAGGGAAACCGAAGGAGTTACTGTGGAGAGATTGCGAGAGATTGAGCACACTGCTGCTGGGTGAGGTGGAGGTGAGGAGGATGATTACCAGTATGGCACAACACATCACTGCATATCTAAAGGCCATATAGACATGGTGCTTGAACTGGTGGAAATTATGCATCTAAATAATACACATAGCTTGTACAAGCTATAATCTAACAAATAATGTGCAAATGCAGTATGCAGTGAGTAAATAGAAGCATGCAAAGATCTGCACACAGGGATGTATGTTCCTGCAGACAGTAATACTAAACCATTACACTGTATTAATTTATTAATTTTCTATATCTGCTCCCTATTCAGAATCATGTGGGTCTGCCGGAGCCTGTCCTTCTTGTCATCAGGCTGCTTCACGCCTCCATCTGTGTATGAGTTCTATATGATCTATCTCTCATTCATTAGGTCTGACTCATCCTTGTAATAACTACCTCTATTTCCTCCCTGAAGTGCTTTTCAGTTGTTTCTCTATTGCGTTATTACTCTCCTTGACTTTTTGACACATTCAGTTTATTGCAAGAGAGAGAAAGAAGCTTAATGTTTTTATCTTAAAGCCTTCCTGCTGTTCACAGCAACTATCATCTCACCTCTGTCGGTTTTGTTTATCATCGTGCATCTTACCCTTGCCATTCGAAAGTGTTTAGCGTCATGATTCTCACCTTGCCGCCTCAGGGCTGACTCGATTGGTGTGTCGGCTTTATTGCTCTTGTTGTGGTAAGAGACGTGGCAGGGTTCATTGATTTATCATGTTAACATTTTATCTGTTTCAGAAATGTTCATTTAAAAAAACAATATCTGGTTGCTATTTCCCTTTTCAGGCATACCATATTTGCACTGTTAAGATTGTGGAGTAGCTATGCAGGATTCAGCTGCTTCTGAGCAAAAGTTTACTTGGGTAGATTTTGTTCACCTCTGAAATTGTTATAACTAGCTGATGCAAAGCCTGGCCATGGTGTCCAAGGTATTTCCACATTTTTATGGTGATGGAGGTAACAAATACTCTGCATCCCATTTCAATAGGATACACTTTGGTGTTTGAGCCACGCTGCTCATCATCATGATTGCCACTGCTCCTTTAAGCCTCCACTAACTCACTTGACGTGTTTTATTTATTTTACTTGGTTTGATTGGGGTGTTTAAGTACTAGGTTTATAGCCAGTGATTTGAGTGGATTTGTGTGTTTAAAAAAAAAAAATCTATTATATATTGTTTTAAATCTAGTAATTCAGGCAGAAGTGGCCTAGTATTATTTTTGATGTGTTTGGATTGGACTGATAATTAAAACTTTTGTCCCAGTTCTTCAGGAGTCAGATAGTCAGATCTCATCGTACTTCGCACTGGGGCCTCCTGCTGCTTAAGACCAGTGATGTTAAAAAACACACAATAATGGTCAGACACATCCAAGTCAACAACAGAGGACACACTAGTGGGAAGGCCATGGCCAATGACAAGGTCCAGAATATGCCCCTTGTTGTGTGTTGGCTGTGTGACATGCTGAATAAAGTCAATTGAGCTGAGGAGATCAGTAAAATCCCTAGCTAAATGATCATTAAGATGGTCAATGTGCAGGTGTAACACCCACTTCAATATAGAAGTGATTAATCAGGAACTTTTGTATGTAAGTGGCAGTATAGGAGTGAGGCTTTGCATTGCAATACCAAACGAGAACTCAATTATCGCACTGTAATGAAACTCTGAGCCTGGTTCATCTATGTGAAGAAACTTTGTTAATAGAGCCATGAGTTTCTAAATAGCTCTGAAGCTCATTATCTGCCTCAGTCCAGGTCAACCCACTAACAATAGCAGAATTAGGAATTTTCACTGCTTCACGTGCCACTAAATCCATCTTAATGATAAGGAAGATTTCAATCAAATGACTTACCACTCAGCTCTGCTCTACACTGAGCAACAGAAAAAAAATACATAAATATGCTTACTAATTATCCAACTGCTCCTGGCTGGCTCGCCAAATTTCTGTAACACCCACTTCAATATAGAAGTGATTAATCGGGAACTTAGTTCGTTTTTTATATTTAAAGATTAGGTTCGGCTACTGGAGCAGTAGAGATAATTAATGAGGCCACACAACAAACTTAGTTTAAGTACCTGTATTAAACAGTCCAAAAAAGTTCACAAGAAAACACAAATATGTTCATCAAAATAAACAAAGTAAAAACTGGGCCCAGATCAATAAATTGAACACAAAATACACCCCCAGGGGATTTTAAGTCAGTCAGTGTGGTATAAATCCACACCACAGAAATGTGGGTTCTGATGTCCTCCTCTCAGAGTATGCAGAAGAACGGTGAAGTGCAATTTTATCCTACCACCTAGCAGGATCAGCAAAGTTCAGGCAGTCCAGAGGAAATCAAACTCTCCAAATCAGCAGACATCCGTAGGTCCTGGTACAGTTGGATCGCCACCTCTGGACTGGATCAGCACGCAGAATCATACATCCAAAAAAAAAAACTGACCAAAGGAATACGTAAACAGGCTCTCCTGAAGTCTCAAAATGGTGATGGTGCACCACCGACATGGTGCATATTTGGTGCCTGTTTCTCAAGTATATTAGTGCGTGTGTGAATGAATAAATGAGACGTAAAATGTAAATTTCTTTGTAGAAAGGCGCTTTATGAAAATAAGTCCATTTACTTATATTAGTTTACAGCGCAGTCTTGCCACATCCAATATGGCGGCGACGTTGACGTACGGCTCAGCGCTTGATGGGGCGTCTACGTCTTTTTTTCCGACTCGTCTTTTTCAAATTCAGCAGAAGGGGGCGGAGTTTGCCTTCCTTACCCTTCCGGGAATTTCAAAATAAGATGCATGTGTTTCCTTTTTAATAAAACTCACATTACATGAATTTTTTTATCACATGCTCAAGAACATTTTTATCCTTTTAAACATAACATAGTAAATATTTATACACCGGATCTGATAATCATTTTAAAAGAATAATAGATTATTGCTAAAAACTCAGTAATTTAATTTATGAAACCAGCACCCTGTTTCGGTGGTCTGTAAATTGTAATACATACAATTTTAGGGTTGCCAAAAACAAAGATGTGGTGTTCAAAAGTGGCATACTGATTAAATTGAATTTCTTTAGTAGTAAGTGTTGTTGATGCTATTGAGGCAGTTCCACCACCATTCCTATTCTTCCTAATTAAAAATGTGTAAATGCAAGGTTTTTGGATTAAAGAGAACAGAGAACAAGACAGTCATGGATGCAACATACTGTATGTTTAAAACCATCTGCATTTCAACAGCCACAGACCTTTTTACAAAGTGGGTTGTGGCAAAATCCCTCTACACCAAAACTGCCACTGAGGTGTCCAGAAAAATAGTAAATATTCTGCTTGACTTCAGACTTGTAGGATCATTATTGACCAAGGGTGGGAATTTGTAAATGAGGTACAGTTATCTATTTAAAAACAGCGTATCAGTAACAGGCAATATTGGAATGGATCATACTTTCAAGGCATAAACTAATGTGTCTACAGGTCAACCGTGCTGTTTTTGAGGCTTTGGGTGTCAAACATTGCATTACATCAGCCTACCATCCCCAGGTCAATGGACAGGATGAGCGCACCAATCGGAACATAAAGACTGGGCTTGCCAAATACTGTGGGGAGGATCAAAATGATTGGGACATCTACTGTATTTAGGGGGAATAGGGGCAAGGATTAACACATCAAAACAGATAATATTGTGTAAGAATGTGTAACAGAACCATGTTCACTGAGATGGACACCCTATTGTGCTTTGTTTGGAAGACACTTCCACACACCTGGTGTGATAAACGTCACACAAGAAGAAGCGGATGACAAATGTGTTGTTGTGGTTGAGGAGACTGCAGAAGTTGCAGATCTGCATGCAACAGTGACGGTAAAATGGAAGTAAAAAACACATATGGTTTTAAATAACCATTTTGTTATAAGCATTTTATATTTTCTCAAATTTACCAGAACATAAAAAATGTGCATGACACACTAAAGAAGGCATATGAAACAAAAAAAAAGAAGGAATGTGAAATCCTTCCACTTCAAAGTTGGTGAAAAGGTCCTTAAAGCAAATAAGGGTGCATGTAATTTAAGTTCTTTTGAACATGATTCACAGGTACTGAAGCCAGTAAAGAAAGAGTTATTTTTGCTCAAACCAGACAGCTTTGGCAACAGTTGTTTCCATACCATCTTTAGGTTTAGTAACGTAGCCTAATAATCAGCCCTGTTCTGTGGCTGGTACCTACACTGGATTTCCCATATTGTTGCTGACCACACAGCCTTTTTTGAATCATCTACCAGCATGAACGTTTGTCTTCTGCGGACAAATCTCCGTAATGAGGACCATGAAGTGACGTGAAAGCGGTATGAATACAACTTTATCGGTAGTATTTTCTTCATTTTCTTTGGCTCATTCCAAACAGAAACGCCAAACCACCGATCCTCCGCGCAAGCGGACTGCTAACCTGTATTTCCTTTAGCAACAAAACTAATGGTAACCGTTTTGAATGGCTAGACAGATACTTTTTATATTGAAAATGTGGGTTAAAAGCAGATTCTTTAGTTGGTCAGTATTTTAAAAACAGTTTCCTGACTACCAAAATGGAATGAAGCAATTGTTTGCATTTTCTTTATTAGGTGGCCAGTTTGTACCTCGTGCAGTTATCGTGGACTTGGAGCCCGGCACAATGGAATCTGTGAGGTCCGGTGCATTTGGCCAGGTGTTTTAACCCAACAACTTTGTCTTTAGTGAGAATTTTGGTGATGTAATTACTCTGCTGTTTAATAAAAACTTGAAGTGATTTTTATCTAGAATTAGATAAAGAAGATTCTGGTATAGTAGCTATGAAAGATATCTATATTTGCATGTAATGCAGGACAAAGCAGGTAAATATTGGGCCAAAGGCCACTACACTGAGGGAACTGATCTCTTGGACTGGGTTCTGGATGTGGTGAGGAAAGAGGCAGAGAGCTGTGACTGTCTCCAGGGCTTCCAGCTCACACACTCCCTTTAATTGAAGTAGCGCAACGTTGGTGAATGGTGGTTTCTGGCTGATGACCCCGCAGCTGACCAATTGGGCACCGGATGAGGTGCGACAGGCAGCAATGCCCAGCAGGTGGTAACATCTTCCTGTACATTTACCGAGGAGGCACAGGCTCCGGCATGGGCACGCTCCTCATCAGCAAGATCCGAGAGGAGAATCCACACCGCATAATGAACACTTTCAGCGTTGTGCCCTCCCTCAGTGTTTATACCATGCATTCACAAAAGTCCACGTTAAATGTTTGATGTTTTGTCTGATTTGCTTATCCATTTAATGCCGTTCAATTTTTGCCCTTTCCCAAGACTGCACTTCTTCATGCCAGGTTTTGCCCCCTTGACCAGTCGAGGGAGTCAGCAATACAGGTGGAAAAGCAGGATCTTGCTGTTCAGACACTCGCACTTGTGTTGTACTCAATTTATTTTAAACTTGAAATAAATTATTATTCAACTCTAGGACTATGCTTGTCTCTTTACTCCTGCTCCATGTTCTCTTTGGACTTCCTTCTCATTTACTAACTCTGGATTCAGTCACAATTACTGTCAGTCCAGGCCAGTCTGGCCAATACAGACGCAGCTTTTTGACGTCTTTCAGCATCAGTCCTGCCCACGGATTTCAGCTCAATGGCAACCATTACGTAGCTATACCGCGTTTACCTTTCAATCATTGAAAAATTAAACAATAAAATTCATACAAGAAATAACTCCATATCTGGCTTTACCAGAAGGGAACAACAGGCATCAGTAGGATTTTCACACCATTTTATTAGTAACAATGTGTCTGTTAGGTATATATAAGAAACAAAGATAAACTGAAAATAAATATATTAAATTAATAAAATAGAGTGAACAATTTTAATACTTGAACATAAATGCAATACTCTATTTGAATACACAGATATATCTCTTTAGATCTTTATGGCACTACATTTTCTGCACAGTTGTCAGATACGTTCAGTTTAGTAGCTAAATATGAACATTGACAACTACTGTGTGTAAGTCTGTGTATCTGCATGTGCATGGAGACTTGACTTCTGTTGGCCTTGTAAGGACCACTTACCTTGAAAGATTGAACATTTAGTCGATCCTCAATCCAGGGTATCAGTTTGGGCTCTGCATTATTTTTTGATGGCTAACATTGGAGTAAGGAGCTATGCAGTGCTTAAAAATTAGATGTCCAAATCTGTGTCTATTGTAGCTTTGTGTATCTGAATTGTCATAAGAGGAAAACATAAAATGATGTACCCTTCAGGAAGATAAATGAGCATGATTGCTGATAAAATCATCAGAGCGACAGAAGTAGAGAAGCGGCTACAAAAGCATTTACATTACCATTTATATGTGAGAGAAGATGGGGGGTGATGGTTGGGGGAGTCCAAGAAGGACAATCCAATCAGCTTCAAGACACTCAAACACCCACCATTGTCTTCCCGTTTTTGAAATCAAGCAGTAAATAATCTCAGTCATTAACCGTGTGTCCTCAACCCATAAAATCCAGCCTCCGCTCCTCCAATCAGAATATCAGCCCTCTAGCCAGGCCGGTCAGCCAAGCGCAGAAAATAAAAACAATCTTGAGCAGAAACTCTCTGAGTACCTCAGAGAAAGAGCACATTTTCCTCAGTCCAGCGAGTCGAGAGAGAGGAGAGAAACCAAAGTGTACGTTATGGCCAGTTAAATATTTATACATGTGCCTTCAAGGGTGAATATTTGACCCAGAAATCTATATATCAACAAATCAAATACAACACAAGGAATGCATTGAAAAGTCCACAAACTCAAACTTTGTGAAAAACTACAACAGAGATCACACTGAAAATCAAGAATGTTTCCCAAAAAACACTTTTTGCCTTTATGATTGCACCTACAACTCAAGCCTATATTATAGCTTTGATAAGTAAAATAATCATGTACAAAAAAAGTGTCTCTCACATCATTTGCTTGGATTTGTCAGAAAATATTTAAAATATTATTGCAATCTCAACTCTGCTCTGGGTTCAATTATACATTTGGACGACAGATTGTGTTTAATTGAATGAAATAAACATTTTGGTATAACAACACACACCCACACACACATGCTTGTCAGTACCAGCCCCCTCTGCCAGCAAGAACCTAAATATGTTTCTCTTTGAATTGTAGAATACAGTATATACACTGTGTCGTCTGCAGAGGTTCAGTGCCTAGCTTCCCATCACCTTGGTAAAATGATGTGGAAAATAAACTGGAGTTTATTTATCTTCTGTGAGCCCTTTATGTCTTAAAATATTATGGACAATGTTAAAAGTATCGAAAATGTCTGTGGGTGGCAGATAAAGCCTGACACTTTCCTCCTCTTCTTCAATCGTAGTGAGTGATATTTTATATTCTCCATAATCTGTTGACGGAGGAATAAAGAGATCATTGTTTGGTAATAGAGAGAAACATTTTACCGACAATTGTTATATTTGCAGCAGCTGCATGAGAGAAAGAGAGAGACAGACAGACAGACAGACAGACAAAGAGAAAAAACCCTACTGATTATGTCATGTTGACACAGCAGTTATCTGCCAGTCATTCAAGTCAGGGTCAGAGGCATCTGGGAAGAAGGGCTACACAGACCCTACCTAAGTGTAAAACAAGTGTCATTCTTTTTGTTTTAAAAAAAAAAAAGAAATATTCAGAATAAGACTAATTTTATATGTTGATAAGGTGACATTTGTAAACCCCTTTAAATATACATTGGCCCAAGCGTAAGGTTGCAGACCTGAGCATAGTATTTTTGAAAAAACTGTCCTGAGAGCCATCCGCAAGTTTTGACTGGTAAAATGAAACTAGACAATATGCCGTAAGACTAAACTCGTTGAGACGACAGAAAACGCAATCTTACTTAATCCAAATCAAGCCTCTCCAACTCACTGGATGGTGTGATTCCCTCAGCTAAACATCAGTGCTGATGCTACAGCTGCGTGTGAACATGTCTCTCATGGTAACCGATCGGGCAAGGTTCGGTTTGCGGTAGTTCGAGATGTTCACAGGTACTGGCAGGTCCAGATCCTGCTGCTGGACGCTGCGATAGCTGATCCGGTCACCTCCATTCCTCAACCCATCTGGTTGGTGGCGGAGCTGCTGCTGCTGCTGAGGAGGAGGAGGCTGGAGGTAGAAAGGCAGCTCATAGTGGGTGCAGGACGGACAGAAGGTCTGTGAACGCGTCAGTTTTCTGGCCAGTGGAGGGGTGGAGAAAAGGGCAGGACCATTTGGGATGGAGGAAGCGGCGGCCGTTGCCGCCACAATGTTGTGATTGGAGTGAACTGGAGGGAGGCGAGATGTGACAGCAAAGTCTGGCTCCTCCTCCTCCGACTCAGACTCTTCTTTCTTACAGCAATAATACTGGTCATGGGAGAGGAGAGGGAGATGGGCAGCAGAGACGACAGAAAACAGAGGGAGAGACAGGGAAAAACAAGTTTAAAGTGATGCTCACTTAAATATTATATTCCACTATTTTTTTTATATTAGTTAGTTAGTTAGTTAGTGATTTATTCCGAACATGCAAATGATATATAACGTAAATATGAACAAGTAAAACAGAAATAATAATACAAAATGGCCGATCAAGACAATTTTACAAAACAAAACAAAATAAAACCAAAAAAAACAGCACAGTAATTTCACTTGTATGTCCGAAAAGGGGTGGGAAGAAGTATAACTTATTTAATCCCGCCCCTTCTCCATAAAATATTAACAATATTTATTTATGTCCTTCTTATTTTTACATTACTCTTTTCTTAATTATGTATAAATATATACATACACACACACACACACACACGCACACACATACATACTATATATATATATATATATATATATATATATATATATATATATATATATATATATATATATATATATATATACATATATATATATATATATATATTGCCAAAATAGTTATTAAAAAAGTCCCAAATCTTTATAGTTTTTTCAGGACTGAACAGCAGATCCTTTGTAGATGTAACAATGCCCTATCTGGCCTAGAAAACTAAATATTTCATCTTCATGCCTGACATATTCATTGATTTTTAAAACCCACTTCAATCCTATGTGGGAGGACGGAGGGATGGAGAGGGAACTAGTAATAAACTGTACTTATTTCTTAAATATCATGAGAAATGTTATCAGCTCAAAGTGGAGACTGTGTTCTAATTTTCAATCCAGCTACTGTTTCCCCTTCTGTTCTGCTCACCACTTTATCTGTCGAACCTTATGGTTTCTTATTCACACATTTATTTGCACTGAAGTAGGAAACAATACAGTACAGGTACTTACAGCTGTGTCCAAATATCTTTAAGGCAGTAAATATGTCAAGTCATCTTTATATACTATTGCCAGATGTGAGTTTTGCAATAGGACATTTATTTTTTTGTTTGTTTTGATTTTACTACTGACTGATTAATCAAGTTTTTATTGATTATTACTCCAACTACTACATCCCTTCAGTCTGCAGCATCCCATTATCATCCACCCAAGGACAACCTCTGATTTTTGTTTTCTCCACACCCTGACTGCTCAGAGCTGTTTAGGCAACTTAAGGATGGCCTACTACTGGGGAGACGGGTGATCAGGGTATAACATGAATGCATATCCCTACAATGAACACACTCACACTGGTGAGAGCAGCAGAGGCTATCCGGGGTTTATCATTTTGCTGGTGTGCTGGTAAAGCTAAATTAACCCATAGATGATCACACCTATGATTTAAGTTAGCTAGATTTACATATATGAAGCGGTCTACTGCAAGACAGCCCTGGATCTTGCAGGGCGTTATTGCACCCCTACAGTCTACATGTAGTCTACAAGTTAGCAATAAGGCTACACATGTAATTGTCTAAAACACCTAAATGGGTCCATGTAGCATCTCCTCAGCCATGGCTACCCTATCTTTGCAAACTGAGCAACCAAGCATGTACCTTAGGGCTTGGGTCAGAAAATGACTTAATGATTTCTTTGGCAGAGTTAGAAGAGTCCTTGCATGAAAGTGACCTATCTCCACAGCCTTTCATTGATTAGGCTATTAAAGAAGATTAAAGCTGCATGTATATGCATACATATATATATATATATATATATATATATATATATATATATATATATATATATATATATATATATATATATATATATATATATATATATATATATATATATATATATACATACACAAACACACACACACACACATGTGTGTGTGTGTGTGTGTGTGTGTGTGTGTGTGTGTGTGTGTGTGTGTGCGTGTGTGTGTGTGTATGTGTATAAAAGGTACAAAAAAATGTGACTTTGATCATCATTTATTTAGTCTGCAGTACGAGTCCTATTTTAGACAGGCAAAAAAAAAGATATTTAATTCATTAATGAAAACAACATTCAACATTCTACCTGTCTCCCATATTTGTGCTGTGATAAGCCCGGTGTGTAAGATACTAAACATTGGAGCTATAAGCAAAAATGTGTTTGATGCATCTGTATTTCAAAATTTGTTCTTTTGCAAAAAAATTTATTCAGCAATTAAACAATTGGCAATTAAACATAAACAGCCCACATGGTGCAATAGTTTACAAATGTAAACATTCACTCTTGTGGTATTAGTTAAAACTAGCTGAAGTTTGCTTGTAGCATAAACACACAACAGCTCGATTTTATTTTCTCCTAATGTTCCCACATACTGTCTCGGTTAAACCAGTGTTCTCGGCACAGAAAAAGTGATAGAAATGTGGCTCCACAACAGTAAACAGAGTGAGGATTACAGTTGTGCACAGATGAATTAGGTCATACACATCAAGACTTGAAGAGAATGGAATTCAAAGTGCGCTTGAATAGATAAAACAAGTACATTTTGATTTTTTATGAGCTATATAAAGATATTGTGGGGTCCGGGTTCCTGGTGGAAGAATATGATCTTACTGCACGTGCACCTAAACACACAATCACTGCATGCTGCAGTGGTTTGTTTTCTGATTTAATGGTTAACAGGCAATATCATTAAGAATCACCCAGAATGTTATAAAAAAATGTTTTAACTCCTTTTTCTTTTCTTTTTTTAAAAAAGTACTACATGTTGAAGTCAAAGCTATGCTGGTGATCAGTTGCCATATGTGGTCGATAATCGGTCTGGATAAATTGTCATGACATCTCATACAAACATCAAGTGGCGTCCAGAACTCCTCATTTATGGCCTTTAATTAAATGTATCCAACAGCTAAAGACTGCAGCTAAGAAGAATTTTGAAATGGACAACCAATATGGAGTTCCCATAAATTCTTAGCTCAAAAGTATTTGGTTAACAAATGTAAAGCTAATAACCTTCTATAATAACTATTAATGTAACCGTAAATGACCGTCTCTGGCTACCTAATCCAGACAGGTAATCTCCAGCAGCGTTAATGCTCACGTTCACCCCAATGCATGGTTCATTTCCATTTCTTTCTTAGACATATATAAAGAGGAAGAGGTCACTCAGATGCCTTTTAATGTCTCTTGCCCACCAAGTTAGCTGCTGCTCTAGAAAACCCATCTCTTCCCCAGCTTTCCTTCTGTGGCTTCCACTTCTAGACAGGAGTTTAGGTCATCACCCTCAATATAGTTATTTAAGCATAATAAAAGGCAGCTGATCAAAGCAAAGACCCCTGGACGGGTGTTCCGTCATTAATAAAGTATGTGAAGTCTTCATTGTGTGATTTGACTGAATTAATTACCATAATTATCAGAACCCTCAGATATGTATTATGTGCGAAGCTTAAAAGCAAACTATTATCAAATGGTGGCATTTTAATACCCTTTGATGGTGGGGTTACCGTGTTATACCAACTTCATATACGGACATTATACATGTCTGTGTTGATAAGTTCTGTTTTAATAGCATTCATTTTTTTCTTTAGAGTTAAGCTGATTGCTTCACAGTGAGACAGATAATGCCAATTAACTTATGGGAACCCAAATACTGTCTAACATGTCTGAAGAAATCTCAAAATCATTCCTGCGTTAACCCTATTAGCATAAATGTATCGCTTTATTTCCATAATAGGGCTGTGCGATTAATCGATTTTAAATCTAAATCGGATTTATTAATCAAGACGATGTTAAAAAAAGGAAAAAAGGAAAATCGATTTTCCTTTTTTGCAGCTGGCTGCATTACAGACAGAGCTCGTCTAGTCATCTTTGTTTGGTCAAGAAAATTGTAAATGTTGTTACTTTACTAAACTCAAGGAGGATTTACAGTATCTTTCAATTACACTTCATTCCCAATAGGGAAATTTGTTTGCTATTTTACTTTAAAAATAAAGATAAAATATTTGAAAAAATTTATTCCATTGTCTTTTTGTAGTTTTACCCAAAAAATCGAAATCGAAATCGAAAATCGGGTTTTCAGAGAAAAAAATCTGGATTTTATTTTTGTCCAAAATCGCCCAGCCCTATTCCATAATATTTCTAAAGTCAGCTCCATCTTTTCTGTCTTAATCGATGTGCATACATGGAGGGCAACACCAAACTTCAAGCAAAAAACCTCATCTCTTGTAAAATAGGGTCACAGGTTTCACAGATTAAGGCATCTGTGCATGAATATTCACACGCACCATGACTCAAATGCTGAATGCAGCCTCACCTGCAGCCGACAGTAGCACAGTACTGCAATGATAAGCAGTAGTATAACTGTAGCGAGAATTCCACCAGTGATGACCACTGTCCCGGCTGTCATTCGAATGGCTCTCCATCAACACCCTGAAAGAAGCAAGAAGAGGGGAGGGAGGGGGGTGAAAGAGAGAGAGAGAGTGAGGAAGGGAATAAGTGAAAGGAGAAAAATGGAGTAGGAAAAGCCACAAGCTTCATCAGTACAGTAGCTTCATTAAAAAGATTATAACTGTGTGTCATCTCATTGGTGCTTATTGAATTATCCAGCAGCTCGGAGGCATGTAATAGAATCATCCTGAAGGTGCTGTTCATAATATAGACGGGATCTCAGAGTGGAACACAGTCTGTGAGGGAGGAGAAAATCAGCGATCAGCAGCAGGACTGCAATAAAGATGAGACATGGGTATGAAGGGAGAGCAAGAATTTACACGGTGTGAGAGATAGATGGAAATAGATGGGAGATGAAAAACAAACAGAGTATACATGGAAATGAAGAAGACTGGATGGCAGTGTGACTAAAGATGGGATGATGACGAAGAGAAATGGCGATTGGATAAAAAAAAAAAGCTGAAACAATGACAAAAAAAGGGTAAATTCTTGTCTATGAAGAACTTCCATCTGAAGGATTTAATGACAGTCACAAGAGCGAGTTTTTTTCGTACATGCAGCTGACTTTTGTGAGACAGGCTTGCATGTTAAATCTGAGTAGTACTCATTTATATAAAGAGGTATAAAACTATTTTTCTCATATCGGCTCACCAAACTTTTTTTTTTTGTAGTCCCCCCACTTAACCCTCGTTATTATAAGACAAAACTGTGTATTTGCACCATTTCATCACACCTTTCTGTGGTAAAGGACAATAAGGTGTGCTGTTCATTTTACATTTGTCTGCATCTTGAATGTGACAGATACAGGGGGGAGACAGTTTCCCAGCATTACATTCACAATCTAGATAAAGTGTCATACGACCACACCAACACATGGCATTGTGGATAATTGCCTGAAACCAAAAATAGTACATCAGGCTTGTTGCTAAGCTGTGACTCAGTGGCAAAGGCCATTATCAAATGTAAGAACTGTGAGATTTATGCATGTTCTGTCAAGATCGAGCTCAAGTATGACAAGGACACACCCTGAGACAGAAACGCTAAAGAAATAGGAGTTTTTAAAAATATCCCCCTCAGTATCAACTATTCTGAAATAAACATATAGACACTGCATGTAATAAATCAATATGCAGCTTATGTAAACTTTGATACTTTTTCAACTTAGTCAACTTCAAACTCTGACTTTCCTGTAAAGACTGGAATGGAGGGAATATTATTAAAAAATCTACCTGACAGCTGTCAACTTCTCACTTTGAAGCAATTTCATTTCATTTCATTTCATTTTATTCTTTATTTCATTCAAAAAACAAAACAATTTAATACAAACACAAATACAAATGTTCCTAACTTATGAATGAAAAGGGAGCAGAAAGAAGAAGAATCTTATCTGATCTGCCCCTTTCACAAATAACATAAATTAAAAATAATAATTAAAAAAAAAACAACTAAGTGAATAAAAACAACTAAAATAAAATTAAAATAACATTAAATAAAATTACCACCGCCTACGGGTATGTCAATCAAACTCAACATTTTTCGTTATATTTCCTTAACATACAGGCTTTAATTGTTCTTTTGGATGTAATGTTTGATTTGGATTCTTTGTTTTCTTTGTTCAGATTGTTCCATAAATTGATTCCTTTCACAGAAACACAACGTTCCATCAATTTTGTCCTGCATCTTGGTTTTATAAAAATCTCTGTTCCGATTTTAAACCACACCGAACTGTTCAGTTGTTAATGTGCCAAAAACATATATCTGTACCTTTTATTTGGATGTAAGATTTCTAAGGAAGGTGGCCTTGAGAGTTATAATGGATTTACAGTATGTTTCTCAGGCTGCAGTACAGCTGGACTTTCATCCAGTGTGCTGGCCATACTCTGCCGGTCAAAAAGATATGAAGCAACAACTAACACTAACCTTTTGTTTGTAGAGGCTAGTATTGTAATTAAAAGGCTAGTGTGATGATTTGTGGACGTTTTTGGTGAGGAAAAAAAAGAGATTTTTTTTATGTTTAGATGAAACACAAGATTATTCATGTGATACACTGTGAATACAGCAAATGTTCACTAACAGAAAATCTGCTTAAATTCATGAGTTTGAAAAGGCATTCATTTATGAATGTCAAGAGTGATTTAAATGGCCGTGTTTAGGATTTTATAAGCTGCAAAGTGACTGCTTTGGTTTTTTCTACTCTTATTATTTTCTAGTAATTGTTACCACTGGCCCCGTGACCCTGCAAAGGACAAAGCGGGTATAGAAAATGGATGGATGGATGGATGGATGCATGGATGTTACTACTGGAAACAGCTGTTTGCAGTAAATGTCCCTTTCTTTCCCTGCATGAACCAGCAAACAAACTGAACAACTACAGAGGGGGAACTAGGGAAACTAGCTGAGTCATAAAAGCTTAGCAGCCATACAGTATGTAAGAGCTACTGTGAAAATGTATATTGCCCAATATTCCTCATTGAGTGAATAAACATAAAAGCAAAGAAGGCTGCTGATTTTGCTTTTTGTTTTCTTAAATTGAGCAGAAAACAATAATTTTGATAGATATGGTGGATGAATAATGATGATACCAAAGTATGAGAGAAAATTTGAAAGATTTTTGTGGCAGTAGTGGCCTTCATTGGGAGAGCATGGACAGGAAACAGGAAGAGAGAATGGGGGAAGGTACGCAACAAACACCAAAAAGGTGGGACTTGAACCTACACTGCTTGCACAAGGGTGATGGCCTCTGTAAAAGGCACCTCCTCAACCCACTGAGCTATCCAGGCCCCCTTTGAAAGCTGAAACACAGATTCCCAAAGTTGTTGTGATCAGTGATGGTCATGTTCACTGACAGCCTGAACCTCTGGGGTTCAAACTCAAAATGAAAGCTGTGCATCACCAGTTCAATCAAACCTGATTAGGGATGTGTCTTTTAAAATAAAATACAGCTCACAAAATGGTATAAAAGAGAGTTAATTTGTGTCTTATTTAGCTCAGAAGTCAATTTTATCGATTTGAAGTGACAAACTCATATCCAAGGCCAATTATCCCTAAGAACACATTACCAACATAATCAGACAGATTTGTCCTCGTTTTTCCTCTGCAAAGAATGGAGCAATGAATCAGTATCAGTATAAGTGCTGAGGCTGATGTCATCTAATCCAACTTGATGTGGAGATTAAGCTGATTGAACTTTCATCTGCAAACACACTCCTAATTAATAGTACAGGTTTATAATCTGACAGAATAACTGAACCCATTCCTCACAGAAGTCAAAAGTCTGCAGACACTTTGTTTGCATATATAGTTTCCTATGTCTAAGAATTTGGATGCAGTTAGCTTTTGGTTTGAGGCAATGCTGATCTTTACAATGACATACATATCAGGCCAAGAATTTGGAAATGCCTACAGTAAGTACGGTATTTTTAGTCATAAATAGTTTCTGGATCTAGTATTTACTCTGCATAAGTGGCAAATCCAAGTTGTCAATGCAACCAGTGCAGCCACTGTCTCAGAGAAAACCAGGTGTCACCCGTCTCTTGTACAGTATTTCATTTTTAGAAGGTGTCATTTATGTCAAATATAGCTGGTTTTAAAATCCCTGAGTTTCAAGCAGGAAGTTTCAACAAAAGCTTTCCCAGAGGGGACAATTCCAACTTGGAACGTCAGAGAAACCTTGCATACGACAACTTCAAAGTGTCCATGTTTTGTCCAACTTTGCAAGTAGAACGCAGCCAGTTTGGGTGTGACTTCAGTCACTGAGCCCAATGAAACTCATTTAGTCCAGTGTCAACAGGATGCCGATGCTAAAAAGGACAGCAGAAACTTCCAACCAATCTCCAAAACCACCATCAAAAATATTGTCAACTTACATTTTCCATTATCATTTACAAGGCGTTCTGTTGTCTTCTATCTATTCTATTCTTCCTGCCTCTATCTCTGCGTTTAATTCAGAATGTCCTTGATCTTCAGAGGCCAGTTCTGTTTCATGGGCCTGCACCACCCCAGAGATCTATCCTGGTTTGGCATCCATTTCTTTTTCGGCTTTGCTGCCACTAGAATAACGTAAGTTCGATTTTTTTATTTTACAAGTCAATTCAATTCAATTCAATTTTATTTATATAGCGTCTAATACAACAGATGTTGTCTCTAGACGCTTTCCAAAAAATCCAGAACATGAACATAAACATAAACATAAACCCCCGAGCAATTATTACATAAACAATGGCAGGTAAGGAGTGGCAAGGAAAAACTCCCCTTTAGGAGGGAAGAAACCTTGAGCAGGACCAGGCTCATAAGGGGGGACCCTCCTGCCGAAGGCCAGACTGGGGGAGTCGGGGACGTCAGCAGCACACAGCAGGCAGGTGGAAGCAGCAGCCGGATGACCAGAGTAGAGGGGGGGGGGCGGGGGTGGTCTAACATCAGACGCAATTTTACCCCAGGAGACATCGTGGTCATAATGTATGAATCAGCACCTCGAAACACCTGGTTGACTGGAAAAATTGCAGAGACCATCTTGGACAAAAAGGGACTCGTTCGCCATGTTCGGATAAAGACCAAGACTGGATTCCTGAACAGGCCGATCACCAAGATTTGTCTTTTGCTGGAGGCAGAAGAACTTTGAAAAGCCCAGATGGACTTGGTGTTTATTTTGATTTTTTTGATTTTTGCCCCTGCATACGCTACACCACAGTACATACACTATGGACTCTTTACTGATCTAGAGTGAAGATGAAGATTCCTCTTATTCACTGACTGGGTGCAAAGAAGAAAGAAGATCTCCATAATAGATTGTTTAATATTGAAATGTACTTATGTGTGTGTCTGTTGTTGTATGCTTTACTTATTATTATTGTTAAATTGGTAATTATTATTGTTTGAGGCATAATAATTAGGGGCCGGTATTGTAGCAGCTAAACATAACATTCTTGATTTGCTTAATTATAATGGTACTTTAAGTTTAAGTTATGGATAAATTGAAATTATATTTGCGTTACGTCATCACGTTGGGGCTTATAGGTGTGGCTTTAATTTGTTGGTTGGTTGGTTTGACAAACGAAAGTGTTCATATTGTAGGCTGATATATTTTTTGTTGACCGTCACTGTTTTTGCTTTGCTTCAGCCACGTAAATATTCATTGTTTATTTTATTTTTACACTATAATAATCAATTGCTGCCAAGTGATATTTTTGTTACAATAAACCTGGATCAGTTTAAGAATCAATACAACAGACTTTTATTTTTCCCTTTTTTGAGTGACGCGTCAGCAAGCGGCCTCAGCGGCCTTTTTGTTCCTACACTTACAATTTAAATAAAAGAGAAGCTTATTCTTTACCATGCCAAATTAATTTTTTGTTTTGTTTATTTAGCTCTATTTTCAAGATGAAAGTTATTCAATGTTGATACTCTGCCATGTCCCTGGAGAAGAAAGCAGCTATATCACCGTGTGATGTGGGAATTGTACCACCTTGGAGTCCAGGGGACCCCTTCCCCTGACAGTGCCTTCAGATTCTGTCCATAATACAGTAGTTATGAAAAGAATTGGTGATAAAGGGCAACCCTGACAAAGTCCAACTTTCACGTGGAATGAATCCGACTTACTGGCAATGCAAACCAGACTTTTGCTCCATTTGTACAGGAACTGGATAGCCCATAGCAACCCAGTTTTGAATTTTTCTTATTTAAGCGCTTGTGTTTTTGCAATCCTGCTCAACAGCGTTTTTTTTTTAGCAAATAATTCCCTTCCTCTTCGTCTCTCCTGCATCTGCGTCCTACTCATCATGACTGAACGGACCAGCTTGGAGCAAGGGAAAGATAAGAAAAGATATACGCAGAAGGCTTGACAAGACACAGGTGCACACAATCAGGGGAGATGGGAACAAGGGCAGTCAAGACATAACTTTAATATAAGGACATGAGGTTTAAAAATAAAACAGGAACCTAAACACCAACACTGTGGAAACCCCCCCCCCCAATCTGTGACATAAACTAAACACCATGACACCCATCCATCCATCCATCCATCGTCCGCCGCTTATCCGTTCCCGGGTCGCGGGGGCAGCAGCCTCAGCAGAGATGCCCAGACTTCCCTCACCCCAGACACTTCCTCCAGCTCTTCCGAGGGGAGTCCAAGATGTTCCCAGGCCAGCCGAGAGACATAGTCTCTCCAGCGTGTCCTGGGCCTCCCCGGGGTCTCCTCCCGGTGGGACATGCCTGGAACACCTCCCTAGGGAGGAGGGACATGCCTGGAACACCTCCCTAGGGAGGAGGGACATGCCTGGAACACCTCCCTAGGGAGGCCTCCAGGAGGCATCCGGTACAGATGCCCAAGCCACCTCAGCTGACTCCTCTCAATGTGAAGGAGCAGCGGCTCGACTCCGAGCTCCTCCCGGGTGACCGAACTCCTCACCCTATCTCTAAGGGAGCGTCCAGCCACCCTGCGGAGGAAACTCATCTCGGCCGCTTGTATCCGCAATCTTGTCCTTTCGGTCACTACCCAAAGTTCACGACCATAGGTGAGGGTAGGGGCGTAGATTGACTGGTAAATCGAGAGCTTCGCCTTTCGACTCAGCTCTTTCTTCACCATGACGGTCCGGTACATCGACCGCATAACTGCGGACGCTGCACCGATCCGTCTGTCAATCTCCCGCTCCATCGTTCCCTCACTCATGAACAAGACCCCGAGATACTTGAACTCCTCCACCTGAGGCAGGACTTCCCCACCCACCCGGAGAAGGTATGCCACCCTTTCCCGATGGAGAACCATGGCTTCGGTTTTGGAGGTGCTGATTCTCATCCCTGCCGCGTCGCACTTGGCCTCAAACCGCCACAGCACATGCTGAAGGTCCCGGTCCAATGAAGCCAAAAGGACAACATCATCCGCAAAAAGCAGAGATGAAATCCTGAGTTTCTCAAACCGGATCCCCTCCGGCCCCTGGCTGCGCCTAGAAATCCTGTCCATAAAAATTATGAACAGGACCGGTGACAAAGGGCAGCCCTGCCGGAGTCCAACATGCACCGGGAACACGTCTGATCTACTGCCGGCAATGCGAACCAGACTCCTGCTCCGATCATATAGAGACCGGACAGCCCTTAATAGAGGGCCCCGGACTCCATACTCACTGAGCACCCCCCACAGCACCCCCTTCTCCACCCACCCGGAGAGGGCACGCCACCCTTTCTCGGTGGAGAACCATGGCCTCGGTCTTGGAGGTGCTCATCCCCGCTGCGTTGCACTCGGCCGCAAACCACCCCAGCACATGCTGAAGGTCCCGGTCTGATGAAGCCAACAGGACAACGTCATCCGCAAAAAGCAGAGACGAAATCCTGTGGTTCCCAAACCGGATCCCCTCCGGCCCCTGGCTGCGCCTAGAAATCCTGTCCATAAAAAATTATGAACAGGACCGGTGACAAAGGGCATCATGACACCATGACACGAATGACACAATCAAATGCCTTCTCCAAGTCGACAAAATACATGTGAACTGGTTGGGCAAACACCTACGCCCCCTCCAGGAACCTAGTGAAGGTATAGAGCTGGTCCATTGTTTCACAACCAGGGTGGAACCCACACTGTTCCTCCTGAGTCAGAGGATGGACAATCAATTAGACTCTCCTCTCCCAGCACCCATGCTTAGACATTACCAGGGAGGCTGAGGAGTGAGATTTCCCTATCTCCCTATAATCTGCCAATCCAGAGGAACAGCCCCATGTTACATTTTCCAATTTTTATGTCAGTTATCACACATCACACATTCACAAGTACTTCCAAAGTGAAATTGCGCTCAAACATTCTCACTTATGTTGTACCTTGTATTAAAATATAGCTACATTTCTTTTCTATCATGTAAAAACACACACACACACACACACACACACACACACACACACACACACACACACACACACACACACACACACACATTGCCTGAGTCACAGAGCCGGCAAAGAAGGCAAAGCACATCTTCAGGGGCCATATTAATCAGATCAGTGTGTAAGGGATGCGTTGCACCGAGGTGATGAACAGAGTTAATTATTCAACCAACACACACCCACAACCACACACATACACAGATGGAAGTTCAAGCCCCATTGTGAAATAGCACCGTAGAAATGTAAACCTGTCAACTCAGCTCCTTTTTCCCTGGACTCATTCACAGGAATAACAGGAGTTGGGGGTAAAAGAAGAATAGCAGCAGTTGCACATGCAAAAACATGCACAGTCACATGCAGAAATTTTAGTAGTAGCTAACATGCTCAGACAGTGGGCTTTCGAATAAATTGCCACGCATCAATGAAACATGGCAATGATCGCAGTAGAGTTCTTGCACAGCATAATGGTTGTTGACAGGCTTTCAGTGAAATGGGTAAGTGGGCATCCCACACACAGACAATAACAGGCCCCAAGAACAATGGGAAAAGCAATTTAAGAGTGGTGGCTCTTGGAAAATGAATTCACAAACACCGTGGTAAACAAAGACATGATACATATGCACATTAATTGTCCGTTGAGCCAAACAGGCCTTCATTCATTCACTCATCCATCCAGCTGAGCGTGTCAAAAAATAAGTCACGTCCCACACCAAGCCGAGTGGCTAATTGTTTGCCAGGATAGTCGCTATAATGATTTTTATCTGCGAAAAGTGCTATAGAAATAAAGATTGATTGGTTGATGTGCTATACATGAGGATTATATAGCTTCAGTCTGTGAATAAGAAGATTAACATAATGATCAACACGTCAGTAAATGTTTATTCAAGTTTATCTAATGACTCTAATCTCTAAAAAAACTCAGCATTTTTAACCATTTATTCAACAGTTTCCAAAATAATCTATTTTGACTATTTTGACAAATCCTCTCATGTTGTAGTTTTATCAGAAAATGAATATTCCGATTACTTTCAGGGGACTTTAATATTTTCACTTACTCACTTACTTATCACTTACAACAAAATGTGAAATAAACACTGATAGAAAAAACAACATGCCACTTTTATAAACCTTATAAAATGACAAGGAAAGGGTTTAACTACTCCAACTTTTCATATTTGCTATTGTGTCTGAATTACAATACAGAAAAATTTGAGGGGTATTTTTTAATGAATGAGCTTAGTGGTGCTGGTAAGCACATTTGCTAAACTTTGGACAGAGCCAGGGTGGCTGTTTGCAGCGACTTAATGCCATGCTGAAAAAATCCCATGACTGAAGTTTCCAATCTTACACATGAATGTCTGTTTAAAAGGTCTGCTTCTTCTTATGTCTTAATAAATCAAACATTATAGATCTATCTACTTGTGGTTCAAGAGCTGCACAGGAATAGTGTCAATTTAAGCTCAGGACTATTGATTATTAAGAAGAATAATCTGTGATGCACTGAATGCAGACTGAAATATACTGTCATGTCGAATTTTTGGCAATCTATTTATTTCCCTAGGGTTTATTTTTTGCAGCATCTTTAGTCCAGCCCCATCTTTCACTGGGCTGCTATTATTTTGATCTTCTTCATATAGCTTGAAAAATGATAAAAGATCAACTTACAAAAAAGGTTATGCATATAAGCCTGGTTCTCTGATTAGCATGAGTGGGTGTCTCACTGTGGGAGATTTCTCCTGCATGACCTTATCAGAAGCTCAAATACCATTACGCCAGCCAAGATGCCTATGTCAGTAGTGCCCAGCAACTCCTTTTATATACAGGGCTGACAAAGCGTCAGTCATCATTCAAAACAGGCTCACCACTGCCTCGCTTCTGTGGCAAGGAGGGCATCTGGTGAGACATCCAGTCATGCTAGTCAGAGAACGGGGCTTATATGCATAGTCTTAAGTTTTCTTTCATAGCATTCGTTTCCTGTCTTACTATACTGAGACATCCTGACTCCCGGATTGCCAGATCAGCCTGTAAAGAAGAAAATTGTTCCCAGAGGTATAGGGGAGGGTCCTGACCTAAGAACCTGCACTGAGCACTGAGTGTGCCAGGGTTGATGCGGTGACATCCAGTTTGTAAAAAAAAAATGTATGGGTCAAAGCCCAACATGCTGCTGCAGACACATCTTGGATAGAAACCCCCTTAAAGAGAACCCACCACGTTGCTAGACCCCTTGTGGAGAGCGCATATAGACCAGCAGGGGGCTGACACCCATTGCTCTTATAAGGCAGGGCAATAGCTCTGACTATCAAGTGAGAAAGATGGTGTTTTGACACAGGTTTGCCCATATGTGGTTTTACCCATGGCACAAAGAGCTGGGGCCTCATTTATAAAAGAGTGTGTAGGATCCATACTAAAAGTGCACGTGCGCCCAAAAGCCGAAAATGGCGTGCGCACAAAAAAATCTGGATTTATAAAACCGTGCGCACGCACACTTGCACGCAATGTTCGCTTTATAAATCACAGTCCAGCTGGAAGGTTGCGCACGTGAATTCGCCTCATACCCCGCCCTCTACATGCCCACTTCATACCATGAATGGGCAATGCAAACTACATGATGATTGTATTTGCATATAAATGAGCCTGCTGAGCATGCGCAGCGGCTTCCTGCTGCCTGTTTCTGCTGTACGTCAGGATGAATGAGACGCGTCGAGCAACGTGCCACTTAATTTCTGAGACTGAGATCGAGATGTTGTGGATGAGGTGGAGGCCAGGAAAACCACATTATTTGCTGGTCACAATAAAAGTATAAATAGTATATAAATAGTATAAAATAAAGCGAGTGAGTGGCAGAACGTCGTTGCTGCGCTAAACGCCGTGAGTGCCACGGACAAATCTGTTGCAGAAAAAAAAAAGAAGTGGTGTGATTTGAAGGCGGAGGCCAAGAGGTACGGAGCCCCTAAAGCGACACAGATTTTTTTTATATATATAATGAGTTTTACGTGCTCGCGTGAAACCTTTAAGGCTGATTTATGGTTCTGCGTTACACCAGCGCAGAGTCTACGGAATAGGCTCTGCGTTCGTTTTAACGTGGAACCATAATTTAGGCTTTACGCGTGCGCGTAAAGGTTTCACGCGCACGTAAAACTCATTATATATATAAAAAAAAATTGTGTCCCGTCCGTAGAGTGGCCCGGCACTCATTTGTTATGTCCTCAGTCACTCTACAGTTGGAAGCGGTGGGTGACGAGGAGGTTCCCGGCACGGCGTGTCTGATATGTGATGACATTAAAAGTATGACATGAATCTGGCTTCATTTCACCACCTCACCGCCTGCGTTGCCAGTTCCCCATATCTTCAAAATGTTAGTGCGCTAGGGTCAGGGTTGGCCCTATTTTGTGCGCACGCAAGCTTTATAAATGAGGCCCCTGGTCACTAAAAGTCTGGGTCCTGTCTATACAAAGCTGTAATGCACGGACCGGACATAGAAAATACAAACGCCTTTGCTAATTTGAGACAAAAGGTGGAGGATAAAAAGCATCTGCTCTATATCAGAGCAGGAGCAGGAGGTATACAGGCTGGGTTAGGCCTCAAACAAACATTGTTGTCATTGGTGGAAAACTGAATGCACAACTGATGTACAGATAGTGCATGAATCTCCCAAACCCACTTAACTGAAGCTAAAGCAAGTAGTAAAACTGACTTTAAAGACAACAGCTTCAAATTCACATGTTTGAAGGTTCAAAAGGGTAACCAGAAAGGTTGTTTGGAATGCTGGGAAGGTCCCATGATGGTGCCAGAGGTCTGGATGTCTACGACATGCACCCTTCATAAAACGACTCGGGCTCTGTCCCACTATTTTCCATTCAAAGCCAATATGGCTGAAATAGCTGCCAGATATACTGTACCTTAATTGTTGAGAAGTTTTTCTTTTCTCAAGCAGGTCCTGCAAAGGACAGAATCATTGCCACAGTACATTGAAAAGGTATGGCATTTGATTTCACACACCAACCCTCAAAAATACGGCATTTTTGTTCATACAGCGCTCTTGTTGAGGATGCTTGAGCACACTGAATATTATCAATAACATTATGTGGGAGGCCAGCTGTATTCAAGTTTAACCACTCACAAGCCAAGCCCACAGGGCCAGCCTCTCAGGATATGGGTGGAATACTTCCCCCCAAGCTTGAGACAGCAGATCTCTCCACAGATGTAACGGCCATGGACGGGAGCACGTTAGCTGAATAATCTCCACCAACAAGTTTTCCTGTCCAGTGCAGAGTTATCAGGATCATAGACAAGCCTTCCTTCCTCACTCTGGCCAGAGATGGAGGGGAAGCATACAGGAGGTTTTTTGGCTACTCGTACGACAGTGGATCCAGTGGTGCTGTCTGTTTGTCCAGGGAGAAAAACAGAGGGCACTAACCGTTCTCCACTGATAAAGGTCCATGGTCACCTGACAAAACCTCAACCAGCTCTGTTACACTTCCGGGTGTAACCTCCAGTCTGCATACATTGGGTTGCCCCTGGACAAAATGTCCAACCACGATTGAGAATGCCTGGTACGTGTGTGCCCTCAGAGATTGCACATGAATGCTGCTCTAACCTACCAGTCTGTGTGGCAGTGTGTGCAACTGAGTGGATCTCACACCTTGCTGTCTGTTTATGTGGGCCACAACTGTTGCATTGTCTGACCACCCCAGGACATGATGAAGAAAGAACCAGGGAGGAAATACTTCAGAACCAGATGCAAAGCCTGCACCAAACAATCTATATACAAACCGGATTCGGTTGAAGTTGGGAAATTGCGTAAAATGTAAAATGTAAATAAAAACAAAATACAACGATTTGAAAATCCTTCTCAACCATATTCAATTGAATACACTACAAAGACGTCATATTTAAAGGTATAGTCCCCTGATTTTGGAGGGCTAGCAAGATTTGAAAGTGGCACCTCCTCTAAGCCCCGCCCCCTCCTCCCCCTCCCGTCAGCGCCCCCGTCCAAAGCCACGCCCCCACAAACTTTGGGGAACGTGCATTTGCAGGAGTCGAGTTTTCCAGGATATTTTGGACAGCACATTTTCAACAAAACTACCCCATGTCTCATTCACCTGTAAGCGAGGCCGGTTTTAGGGGGGGCAGACGTGCATCCTGCCCAAACATCAAAGTTATGGGGATCCTTTATTTTTTTATAATTTAATTTTTTTAATAAATATAAAAAAATATCACAGAATATCTGTACCGTTTCGATTGGGTGGGCACTGCGCATCATTTTTAGACACAACAATGAACGCATACCGCAAAAGTTGCATCTCGGCAGAGGGACCCGACGTCCCAGCAAAATGAGCACAACGGAGAAGTTCAGAACAGCACACACACCAACATAGGGTACGCCGTAAGGCTGAACTATGGTTCTGCGTTACACCAACGCAGAATGGTGCGCGTCGCGGCGTACCCTACGCCGTAGGCTACGCCATACCCTACGCCGTACCCTACGCCGTACCCTACGCCGTACCCTACGCCGTACCCTACGCCGTGCCTCCAGAGCCTGCAGGGCACCGCAGCACCGCAGCCACCACCCGCACCGGCGCACCGGCGCACCGGCGCACCGGCGCTCCGCTACTGGGGTCTGCCACGGACCCCCAGTAGCGGACAACCTGCGCCGCAGAATCGCACTTTTGGCTTTTTAGCAGGGCGAGCCGTTACATTCGACGTGACCGCCCGACCGCGAGCCGGCGGTGAAGCCGGGACCGGTGGGGGCCATCCGATGTCAGGCCGCGGTTGCCAATCGGTCTGGAGGAGCAGGGGGGGTTACACTGGGACACTCTGAGCCGAGGAGGACCCGTGGGAAGCGGACACGGGGGCTGGAGGCTGGCTGGAAGCAGAGAGATGTGACGAGTGCGCACACGGGATGGAGGGGGGCGTTGGCGGGACTTAAAATTCTGATTGGTTCTTTCCCCCCTGCCAATCCTCTGGTGCTCTGACCAATCCGTGCCATTCGGAGCGCAAAAAACAGATTGGTCAGAGTTTTTACAGGATTAAAGCTGTCAGAGAGATTCACTGGCTACTCTCAGGATGGAAGGACCATTTCACCCAGTATAACAATAAATGTTTTTGAATACGATTACAGATTATACCTTTAATGCTCAAACTCATAAACTTTATTTTATTTTTCAAATAATAATTAACTTAGAATTTCATGGCTGCAACACGTGCAGTAGAAGTTGAGAAAGGGCATGTTTGCCACTTCGTTACATCACCTTTCCTTTTAATAACACTCAATAAACGTTTTGAAGGAGAGGAGACTAATTCTCTTAGCTTCTCATGTGGAATTCTTTCCCATTCTTGCTTGATGAACCGCAACAGTCCGGGGTCTTCTCTGTCGTATTTTACGCTTCATAATGCGCCACACATTTTCAATGGGAGACAGGTCTGGACTGCAAGCGGGCCAGGGGAGAACCGACTCTTTTACTTTGAAGCCACGCTGTTGTAACGCGTGCAGTATGTGGCTTGGCACTGTCTTGCTGAAATAAGCAGCGGCATCCATGAAAAAGACATCGCTTGGATGGCAGCATATGTTGCTCCAAAATCTGTATGTACTTTTGAGTATTTATGTTGCCTTCACAGAAATGTAAGTCAGCCATGCCATGGGAATTAATGCACCCCCATACCATCACAGAGGCTGCTTTTGAACTTTGTTGATAACAGTCCGGATGGTTCCGCTTCCTCTTTGGTCCGGAGGACACGACGTCCAGTGTTTCCAAAAACAATTTGAAAAGTGTACTCATCAGACCACAAAACACTTTTCTATTGTGCATCAGTCCATTTTACATGAGCTCGGGCCCAGATAACCCGGCGGCGTTTCTGGATGTTGTTCATAAACGGCTTTTGCTTTGCATGGTAGTTTTGACCCGCACTTACTGATGTAGTGACGAACTGTATTTACTGACAGTGGTTTTCTGAAGTTTTCCTGGGCCCATTTGGTGATATCCTTTACACACTCATGTGGGTTTTTAAGGCAGTGCCATTTGAGGGATCGAAGGTCAAGGTCATTCAGTCTTGGTTTCCGGCCGTGGCGCTTACGTGCAGTGATTTCACCAGATTCTCTGAACCTTTTGATGATATTATGGACGGTAGATGTTGAAATCCCTAAATTCCTTGCAATTTTGCTTTGAGAAATGTTGTTCTTAAACTGTTCAACTATTTTGTCACGCAGTTGTGAGCATGAGCATGAACTGAGCATGTTTGGGGAAGCTCCTTTTATACCCAATCATGGTACCCACCTGTTCCCAATTAGCCTGATCACATGTGGGATGTTCCAAATAGGTGTTTGAGCTTTTCTCAGCTTTCTCAGTATTTTTTGCCACCTTTCCCAACTTCTACTGGACGTGTTGCAGCCATGAAATTCTAAGTTAATTATTATTTGGCAAAAAACAATTAAGTTTATCAGTTTGAGCATTAAATATGTTGTTTTTGTAGTGTATTCAATTGAATATAGGTTGAGAAGGATTTTCAAATATTTTGTTTTATTTACATTTTACGCAATTTCCCAACTTCAACTGAATCTGGTTTGTAGGTGGAGCCCATCTTGGGGGCCCAATCTCCCATTCACAGTTCTCTCTGGTTGGAAATATACTTATCACCAGACCCTGGGTTAGGCAGCCTGGGCTCCTCCGCTGATGAAATGCTAGAGTGCAGTCTGTGGAGACCCTCAAGCGACGGAAGCCAACATGGTGTGGATCCAAACGCCACGACCCAACGCTGGAAGCCTCTAATGTACATGCATCCAAAAGGAATGGCCACAACAGAATAGGCTATCAGACCCAGTAGCCTCTGGCACTGTTTGAGGTTAACCACCCTTCCTTTCACCGCAAAGTCTCTACTTTCTCTGGGGACAGAAACGCTTTGAACTGGCGAGAGTCCACAGCGAGACTGATGAAACTTAAATGTCTAATGAGTATCATCCTGCTCTTTTACAGATTTATCTGAAAACCCAGACTGCCCAGGTGTTGCATCACAGCATCTGTGTGATGAGCCACATCCTAGTAGGTGGGGGCTACCACAAGCCAGTCATCGATCTATGTGGATACCCAGATTCCCCCCTCCCTGACGGGGGCCACTGCTGCCTCTGTGCATTTCACAAACACCCTTGGGCTCAGGGATAAGCCAAATGGCAGAACCACAAACTCATAAACTACCCTCCAGGAAAGCAAATCTGAGATACTTCTGATGGGGGGGGTAAATAGGTATGTGAAAATTAGCGTCCCTTAGGTCGATTGATGGGAACCAGTCCCCTGCCCGTACAAACCGCAGCAGCGACATTTATGTTAACATCTGGAATTTGTATTTTCTCAGATGACGGCTCTGAGGGCATGGAGATATAAAAATAACTCTCAGGCCCTGTCTCCCCCTTCTGTGGGATGAGGAAATACACTGAGTAAATATCGGAATGTATTTATTCTGCCATGCATGAGAGAACTGCTTGTGCAACAACTGAAGGAAAACTGACACCACTTTTCTCTGGCCCCTGAAACACCAATGGAAAATCAGGGGTTGTGCATCATGTGAAACATCCTGCTGAACCAACCCTAGAATGGAGCTTGAGAAGGGTAACCCGACAGAGTTCAGCAGTTGCTTCAAGTCTGTCAACTCTCCATCATCACATCCTTCCAGGTCGGCCGGAGAAGTGACACCTCTACACCTCATTCACTACCTAACAAATGTGTCGCTAGCAACAAGCATCAGGTGACCGAGTTGTTCACTCAGACAGAGGGCAGTTTAGCTTAGCAGTCAATAATACAGTTCTCTGCAGGCTTCTATGAGAAGTGAGAAGAGGTTTTTGAATGATGACTGATGGTAAGTCAGCTTTATATAAAGGAGGAGGGGCTTGACTTATGGCGCTTTTATAGCGCGACTTGACTCGCCACGCCTCGTCTCGCTTCCACTCGCCTTGCCCTCGTTTGTTTTTAGACACCCAGATGAGAAGTAAGCGACGTATTTGATTGTGTATCTAAACGGAGAAGACAACAACACTAAAGATGTAGAATATGGAGGAGATGATATATATGCTGCTGGGTCTGTGACTTGTGTTCGATATTAAGTTAAAAAATGACAGTGAAAGAAGCTTCTAGCGGCGACGCTTTTTTTTTTGTTTGTCTCGTTTATGAACATCTGCTCCTCAGAGTTGGATCACGAAACAGACGTTTGTGATGCCATTGCTGGTCGAATAAAATGGAGCCACTCTTGTGCTGATTCCCGCTTCCTGACTGAAACGTCTGACGGCCCCGCCCCCCGATCAATTGGTGGCCTGTAGTGTGATGATGTCAGATGCAAGGCCGACTCAGCGCGCTTAGAACCTCGGCAGAATAGATACAGAAAAAGTATCTATTTGGCACACCTCCACCCGCCTCGATCCCTAGTGTAAAAGCGCAAAACCGGGGCGTCCCGACTCGAGTCGCACTGAGTAGGTACTAGTGTAAAATCGCCAATAGATGTCACAGAAGCTCAGAGAGTATTTGAGCTTCCCAGGAGGGGCTCCTACAGTGAGACAAGAAACGAATGCTATGAAAGAGAACCAGCCCTCTTAATGACTCCTTTCAGTCAGACGTTTCAGCACAAGAAACATTGCAATAATATTTGCCCCACATTTAAAATGTATTTATTTAAGCTTTAATATCTTTTAATAACTTCTTTTGGATGTCTCTAAAAGTACTTCTCGCGCTTATGACACCTTTAAATGTCAGAAAACAAATTATGGCAAACAGTTAATTTCATCATTGTTACAAAAAATATCCATAAAATAACAATTTAGTGAATGTTAAATTAGTAAAGGAGCATGAGGCTCCTTTTAAGAAATGAGACTCTCTAGCGCCACCCTTCACCACGATGGCCGTCGGAGGTACTGCAGCCAACAGCGAAGCCGGCACGGGAGAACGGGGAGAAGGCGCATGCAGCGTCATGTGACGTCACATCCGCAGCCCAGCGCGGGAAATTTGGGCCCGAATTGCAGCACATTTTGCAGCACACAGCCTGTTCAAGGCAACGGAGAGATACACTAGAGGGCTCATTCTTTTGGGTTTGGAACGCTTCATCTGACATTATTACTAGAAAACTTAAAACGTATACGGATTTTTTTCATAAATTCTGCCTCAAGCTCCTTTAATTGATTTTTTTTATTAGTTGAAATAATGAATGGGAGGTAACCGGAGCACCTGAAGAAAACCCACACAGATCCTCCTTCCATCCATTATCTATACCCGCTTTATCCTTTGCAGGGTCACGGGGGTCTGCTGGAGTCTATCCCAACTAATTTTCAGGCGAGAGGCAGGGGTTACACCCTGGACAGGTTCGCCAGTCCATCGCAGCCACACAGATTAATGTTGCCTTATTTTTTTGTTAATTGTTACTCCTGATCTTGGTTTTTCTTATTTTTCTACTGCTGCATTCATGGTGGAGTGATACATGTTTTTAAGAATGTCTTGCATAAAGAAGGCTTTTCTTGATTATTGGAGTTCAGTTCTGCAGTAAAGACTTCTTTTGGTGGTAAGATATCATGTTATACTTCCTACTGTGATGGATTACCCTGACAAGGGAACGTGGCAGACTCACATGCAGCACAATGCCACGGAGTGTTTAGTAAAAGTATTTATTAATGTCAACCTCACAGCAGGCAATAGAGTAGAGATCAGTCCTCAGGATCGGGGTAACGCTCAGAGCCGCAGGAGAGTGAATACCAGAAATAAGCTGGTGTGAGTTTCGAGTAGATCTGGAAGCCGGAACACAGGAACTGGAACGCTAGTCAGTCAGAGGAATCGCCAGGAAGCCCAGGGAGCAGGCAAACAGAAACCAGAGATGCTCAGGCAGAACTCGTGGTCGGGGACAGAAGGCTGAGGTGATTACCAGGACAGAGACGGCCGGACGAACAGTTCAGGTACAGGCAGGGTCGGCAATAGGTGATCAGTCAGAGGAAAAACGCTGGTAAATCAGGCATGACACGAGAACACTCTGACAGTGACTGGCTGGGAGTGGAGTGCTTAAGAAGAAGCCCAGGGCTGATTCCAGGTGTGGAAGGTGGGAGAAACCATAGTGACATGAGGAGGCGGAGCTGGCAGGTGAGTGACAGGTATGGAGCTGGAGTGGATGTGACATACCCAAGTCCTCCTGTGGAATAATGTTCTGTAATTCTTCTGTTGAGAACATTTCTAATTCATTGAGCTTCATTGGCAGAGCACGCTCCCCTTGTTTTAACAGTCTCATTACTGCAGCCAAATCATTAGGGCCAAAGAATTCCCCTTCTTTGTTTTTCTTCTCATGTTAGTATTGGCGCCGATGTGCTGGAGTCATCCACTTTTTAAATCGCCTCCAAAAAGAGGGTTTCTCTTGTGTTTCGTAACTATTCCTACACAGTTTGTTTATTCCTACACATATTCTTTTTCAGTTCTTCCCCAATGTCACCTGGTTCTGGGACCAATGCTGGTTATTTGATGTCGAGCAGTTTAGAGACCTGTTGTGATTCCGAGACTCCTGAGTTTTCTTCTGAAATGACTTCCTGTGATTGAGGAAATTCTTCAGTGACCTCACACTGCTTATCATTAACAGATAGTTCTGTTTTCTTCTTCCTGTTGTTCTTCCTCCTCTTCTTGTTCTTGTTCTTCCTCGTCCTCTTCCTCAATCTACGTCTCTTTGGTTTTTGTCCAGAATCCCTTTCCTCTTTGCTGACTGGTGTCTCTGGCCTGCACCAGCTCAGACTTCTCCGTCTTCAAGGCTCCCATTTCTGCTACTACCTTGTTTGGGTCTTCTTGTCTTCTTGTGGCCGAGGGAGTTTGAATCATTAGTACCAAAGAAATGTCCTTCTTTGTTTTGCCTCTCATGTATGTATTGATGCTGATGTGCTGGGGTCATCCATATATTTAAATCGCCTCCACAAAGAAGGTTTCACGTGTCTTTTGGAACCAGTGTTTGGAGCAAACACTATTTCTGGCGGTGAGGCCCAAGTCTGTACATCCAACTCAGGTGGAGTAAACAAATCCAATTGTGGTAGAAGACATTCTTTGATTCTCTCACACTGGTTATCATTTACAAGGAATTTTGTTGTCTTCTTCCTGCCTCTGAGCTTCTCTGCGCTTAAGTCAGAATGTCTTTGATCTTCAGAGGCAATAATATTTGCCCCACATTTAAAATGTATTTATTTAAGCTTTAATATCTTTTAATAACTTCTTTTGGATGTCTCTAAAAGTACTTCTCGCGCTTATGACACCTTTAAAGGAGCTTGAGGCTCCTTTTAAGAAATTAGACTCTCTAGTGCCACCCTTCACCACGACGGCCGTTGGGGGTACTGCAGCCAACAGTGAAGCCGGCACGGGAGAACGGGGAGAACGTGCATGCAGCGTCATGTGACGTCACATCCGCAGCCCAGCGCGGGAAATTCGGGACCGAATTGCAGCACATTTTGCAGCACACAGCCTGTTCAAGGCAAAGGAGAGATACACTAGAGGAAACATTCTTTTGGGTTTGGAACGCTTCATCTGACATTATTACTAGAAAACTTAAAATGTATACGGATTTTTTTCATAAATCTTGCCACAATCCGGCCTCAAGCTCCTTTAAATGTCAGTTAATCATTGTTACAAAAAATATCCATAAAATAACAATTTAGTGAATGTTAAATTATTAAAGGAGCATGAGGCTCCTTTTAAGAAATGAGACTCTCTAGCGCCACCCTTCACCACGATGGCCGTTGGGGGTACTGCAGCCAACAGTGAAGCCGGCACGGGAGAACGGGGAGAACGCACATGCAGCGTCCAGTTCTGTTTCATGGGCCTGCACCAGCCCAGAGATCTATCCTGGTTTGGAGTCCATTTCAGAGTTATTAGTCTCTATTAGCTCAGAGAACTCTCCTTGTTTGGCATCCATTTCTTTTTCGGCCTTACTGCTGCTAGATTAACACGAGTTAGATATCACATTTTGCAAGTCAAGTTCTTTCAAGTGGTTCTCCATAGAAAAAAGATGTGTGAGAGAAATGTGTAAATTGCTTCTTTATGTAACACTGTTCTGTGATGTCCTGTACGATATCATTAACAAGTTGCTACTCATGGGGCACCATGACTGGCACCACGTTACCATGGTAACAGTGAATGACATGACTACATTGGGCAGCAAACACAAGTGGAAAGCTACAGAAAACAATAATATTTGCATGAATAATGATTTAACCATTGTGTACAAGGCGTAGTGTGGTTACTTACAATTTAAATAAAAGAGAAGCTTCAAATGTTCTTTACCATAGCAAATTTAAAATGTTGGTTTATTTAACTCTATTTTGAAGATGACAGCTATTCATTGTTGATACTCTGCCATGTTCCTGGAGAAGAGAGCAGTTGTATCGCTGTGTGATGTGGAAATCTTTTACAGTGCCATTGTGATGGAAAGAGAACCACTTGTGCAAGTCAAAAGTCACGGCATAATTATAAACTTCCAAGCACCCGAGTTTAAAGTGCATTTCAACCCAAAAAATATTGAAAACTATGTTGTATGTGTGATAAACTTGGAAGACTCAATATTACTGACCCTTACTAAACTCGTGGAGTAGTTTTTAAAAGAATCGAAATTTCCATCGTCCTACTCCGGGGATTCTCTAAAATGTCATGTCATGTTATGTTATGTTATGTTATGTTATGTTATGTTATGTTATGTTATGTTATGTTATGTTATGTTATGTTATGTCATGTTATCAGAATCAGAATACAGAATACTTTTTATTATCAGTGTACCTGGGTACTGTGAGATTAGAGGCAGCATCATCTCTCCAGTGCAAGACAAATAGCAGTAGTGCAAACAATAAGAAATATAAGAAATATAAAAAATATAAGTAATATAAAAAATATAAAAAAAAGGTTAAGGTGCATTTGAATCGTTTTTTTTTTTTTTTTTTTTTTTTTACAGATGACAGTATATACATATGTAGAATATTGTAGAATATTGCACAGAGTCCGGGAGAAAACTCATGTTAAAAACTTATGTTATGTTATGTTATGTTATGTCCTGGATTTGTGAACAACATTGTGCTTTGGAATCGTTTAACAAACGATTATTTTATCATTACTGGAAGGGTACATGGCACTTCATTAATTTAATTAACGAAGGGACTAAATAAAAGCATCAAGACAGTCAGTTTAGGATAAAGTAATCGGCATGTTAATTAGAATCAAATTATACCATGAATTTTCACTGAATAAATTAGACTGTGTGAATTAAAATTTTAGGGGCACCACCTCAGGCATTAATTTCATACACCTGTGATAAAAAGTTATCATTCAGGTGGGGTTTTTTTTTAATTCAGGTGAGCCATTCACAAAGGGTTAATGACCCTCAGTTGAAGGCATGGATAGTGTTCAGAAAGGATTTTTTTGTGTTTGGAGTTTACCGCAACTGCACAGCTGGATACGGTGCGAGCTGCTCTCATGTGTCAGCTGTCTTGTTCGTGCGTTTTTATGACCTTAATCTGTTTATCTTCTCTGGACCTTTAGGAATCCAATAGAAAAAAGCTGTTCACCTTTTTCTAATATTCTGACATTTCGATACACAACAGCTATCGGGCATTATCATTATTACTTGCGAGTGTAATTGCTGTTGTGCATCGAGTTGGCCATACCGCCAACATGGCGTTGTTTACATTCTAGACGTGTTGCACGATGGGAATTCAAATGTCACAGTCCGGAGCTGTATAAGTAAACCTTGGACCTTGAAAAAAAAAAAATTGGCAATGGAGGACTATAGATGGAAGAAGTAGTTTTTTAGAGAAAAATGCTAGTGATAAATAAGAAAGTATCTTCCAACCTGCAGTATTAATTAAGTGACATCCATCCGTTATAAGCTGTTCTTTCTTTCGTAGCGGAATGGTTTTCTTTCTTTTTTTTATCAAGCAAGTGCTCAATCTTCCCACAGCTATAATGAGCAAGAATTGTGAAATGAAAATGTAACGAAACAGTTCAAAGTACAAATCACTGTTGAGCTTTACATCTGTGCATCCAGTTAGATAGGAGGAGCTCACTGAGCTCACATGATGCCTTTTTCACATGGTTTAAAATGAACAAGTTATCTCTGAATATAAAAAAATCTAATTTTATTATCTTTAGTGGCAAAAAATCATGCAAAATCAACAAGGATTTATCTAAAATTACAATTGAGTCTATAGAGATGCCCCAAGTATCATCTACAAGATTTCTAGGAATAATTATTGATGAGCGTTTGTGTTGGAGAGAACAGGTTTTTTGTGTGAGTAAGAAAATAAACAAATCTATTGGCATAATAAGGAAAGTTAGACACTTTGTCTCTAAGCAGTGTCTACTTACTCTTTATTATGGTTTAATTTATCCTCACCTTTCATATTGCAATATTGTTTGGGGGAGTACATTTACAACTACTCTCCATAAAATCTTAATTCTCCAGAATCGTTTTGTAAGACTTGCATCTGGATCTGTCTGGGATGCTACTGCTGCTCCTTTATTTAAAAATCTACAGATTCTTACTATTTATGACATCAACAGTTACCAAATATGCATTTTTATTTACAAAATATTTTTCTCAGAAGGAAATGTTCCTGAGCACTTTAGGTCATACTTTGCCACTAACTCTCAATTTCATTCCTACTCAACTCGGCAGGCCCTAGCCCTACATCCGCCTAAATGTCTGGAATCAAGAAGCCAATTTTTGTTTAGATACAGAGGTGTCAAAGTCTGGAATAGTTGGTATCATATTGCAAACAATTGTAGGTCCCTATCCACTTTCAAAAGTCGCTCAAGAGAACATTTAATTCAACAGTGTAGTCAAGAAAGCTCTTAATGTTCTTTTGCACTTTATATTCTGTGTTGCCATTTGTTCAGCTTAATACTCATATTTTCATGATCATGTGTACAGTAATTTTCTTTTTTTTATCTCTTTTTTTTAATTATTTTTTTTATTTTTATTATTTTATTTCATGTTCTACATGCAATTTTTATGATTTATTTTTATGATTTTGTATCCTTATAAGTATTTTGTTAAATGTTATTAGGTGGGGGCTCCTCATAAGCCTACTGGCTTGCTCGCTCCTCCCTGCACAGTTTCTTTTAACTGAACTTACTTATGTAATGTTCTTTTTTTTATGTTATGTGCTAAATAAACTAAACTAAACTAAAAACTAAACATGATGAATCAGTTAAATAATAATCATACGTTTTTTAGAAAGTCCTCATTAGCTGCTAATGCATAACATAAATATAAAGAATCTAAACAAACTAGTGTATTTCTAACATACAAAGCTTGAATATTGCTCTTCATGGTTTGTTATATCAGCTTCATCTGCACAGCTCTGTCTGACTGTACTGACCCTGGCTGAACTACCGGACTTTTCCTCCTTTTCCTCTTACCCTGTTCCAACACGTCATTTCACCATTTACTCCATGTTCCTGCACCCGTCCCCATGAATAATGACAACTACACTCACATAAATCTCTCCCACCTCATGCCTCTACTGAAGCACAGTTCTAACCCTGACCTTAAATCAGGTGCTAGCAAGATCCCAGATGCTGTCAGTCACAGAAAGAAGGGGAGTTTGGGGTTGGGAACAAAGAAGAAGCAAGGAGAACTTTTAACTGACAGCCATAGACAAAATAATTTTCATCCATCCCACACGTCTCTGCATTGGCTTGGAAATATTCCTGTAATTAGTGGCCCTCTGTGAATGATATATCATAAAAATGGCTCTTGGCTTGTATGAATATAGCACTAAATCGTGACCTGGGGGTCCCTTCATTTAATTATACAGCTCACTAAGTGTCTTTCATCCATCCGAATGACCTTGCTTAGTCGTTTTTCAAGCTCAAATTGCAAGCTGATGTAAAAGTGCTGCTTTGACTCTAAATCTGCTGTGCATGCACTGATGCAATGGAGCATGACTGGCCTTCCTGCTCCACAACATACTTTGTTTTGTTTTAAATAAATAGCTGTCTAAGCTTTCCCATATCAAACCATTTTCATAAATATACTGAAGGAAATTATATCATGATATCATGTCCACTACCAGGTATTTATAAAATAACAATCTAGAAAGTGTCTTCAAGCCTTTTAAAACATCATCATTGACTGCATTTCTGCCAAGACTCACATTAGATTTCATATAACATTTTTTGGATCAAGCATAGTCATGGTCGGCTAGAAACATCATGCAGTTCTTGATTTTTTTTTTTTATTTGATAAATTACAAGGCAATTCAATAAAATCCATAAACTACCTCCTGTTATTTGCCCCCATCTAGCCATACATCTTATTTATGATTGGTATACTTTAGCTTGCTAGATCAATATCGACTGGAACTGTCACTTGTATTGATCCAACTCCACGGAGGAAGCAGTCAGCTCTAACACCTTCAACAGAAAAGTGGAAGAACATACAAGCATGTGACATAGCTTCGAGAAATCTTCTTTATGATTCACACAGGTAAAATCTCTCATCACATCAATATTAGTAAAATCAAAGTCAGGCATTTCTCATAAGCAATTTTTCATGTATATAAGATTAAAACACAAATTAATTTTCATGAATTTGTGTTCCAAATGATGTAAAAATCTGAAAAGAAAAAAATGTACCTGTCTGTCAGGCAGACATTCATTCTTTCTCCTGAATAGTTAAAGAAAAAGAAAAAAAGCTTTCACAAATCATCTCAGAATAATTGCATGTAATCACATTTTGTCAGTCTGCCACTGAACTTCCTGTTCCTACCCTCTGCCAGACCATGTTCTACTCTCTGCTGTGCAAATAATACCATTGTCTGAATACGACAGCCTATAATCTTAGCACCAGGGGCAAAAACTGGATCAGAGATATTTCGGTTCTTTGAACTTCACAGTTGATGAATTGAGGATAAATTGATGTGAAGCCCTAAAACTTGGAAAGCTTTTTTCTCACTTTTTCCAAAAAAATGCTAATTCAGAGTTTTTTAGCCTTTGCCCCTTGTCTTGAGCTGCTTCATTTTAACCTATTTACAGAGAGCGAAATCAAAGCTTAAACCTTTAGAAAAAGCCCCTTAGTCAAGGTCATTGGATATACTGCATAATGATCTAACAATAATTGAGAGTAACTTATAAATCCTCTGCCTTAAAATGGATAAATGCATTCAATAAATCTAGTTTGCCGTGTGTCACTGCCTTAGGCTACTCCTAGTTTGTCAGTCAAATCTGCTCCGGAGAAACTGCAGTTAAAGAGCACACAGTGTACAGCAACACCCACAGATGCATTAAAACATCTAAGTGTGCAGAATGTTATCCATGGAAAAACTAAAGTCAGGACATGGACTTCCAGTACATAAGCATACAGCCCTTCCCTCTGGCTACATGGTCTGCTCAGGGTAATAGACTGCATAGGGTAATAGACTTTGAATAAATGTGATTCCTCCCCTTATGCCTTAATTAGATAAGATGTCATTAAAAATACATTTGCTCTTTTTCCTTGACAATGAGCATTCCAATTTTAGACATCTCTCTCTCTCTGCTCTCTTCATCTGACAGTTTCATACATACATTTGTTTTGTTTTTTTGTTGTTGTTTTTAGCTGTTGATCTTCAAACTGGATAGTTTGAGTTTACTGGTCAAACGCTCATGGTGTCTCAAATGAGGCTGGTGCAATGGTTAAAACATTGTCAAATATTTGAAGCATATTCATATAAAAGTTTTTTTGCAGACATAATCATGAGCTTCTTTTGGACTCAAGAACATGTAATCTGATTGTAAAATCCTCATTATTTATCTAGGATTTTTTATCTATTTCTGTTATATATGAATATATCAAAAAGTACCGTACACAATCTGGACCCATACAGACTTGGCCAGGTGTGAGATGGTTCAGTGGAGGTTATGTCGTATGACCTGGTTTCATCTTACTGTAACCAGGATATCATTGGATTACCAGTGCATGACCCATGAAAAGGAGATGAGATATTATGCACCTTGATGTTCAACTGATGACTAGTGTGGGACTGAACTGGCGTCAGCAGGTAAAGCCGTAGAAAGCTCTTGTTGGAATAGAAATTACAATAACACGCCCCTGGTATGCCAATGATAAATTGTCCTCAGTTGATGGAAAAGATCACTTACTTGCTCAAGTCTTACTTGCTCAGTCAAGGTCAATATCATATCTTTAAAAACTAAAGGTCTAAAAAGGGCTTAATGAAAAGTCTGTGACAAGTTTTGGTCAACAAGTACAACAGTTCCCCTTTCAACCATGTCATTACAGTTCTGTTAAAAACAGCTGTATTTAGGAGGCGGAGTTAAACACTAAAGGTGTGTCTTTTGACATTAGTGTTACAAATTTGTACTTCCCTCTTCTGAGCAATTAACAGCGATAAGATGGGAAACTGGATGCAGTGATTGATATTTTTTAATATAATTTCAAAACATTACTGCGGAAACAAGGGTGCAGACCATTTAAGAGAAATGGTCTGTTAAAAGGTCTGTTGAATTTGAGGTTGCATACAACCTCAAATTCTGTAGGGGTGTAACAATATATCGTGCCACGAAATTTCGCGATACAAAAATGTCACGAAACGTGTCGTGGAGCTGACAAAGTGTATTGCGATATTGGGTTATTAATATTAATTTATTGTGTTGACTAGAAACGTGCATCTGACCACGCGTGACGACCGTGCCTCGACCCGCGGACCAAAATCTTGACATTTACTTTTAGTTCAGTTTGTGGAAAATGGTTGGCCTGGCTTTCTCTTTAAAACTTAAACAGTTATAAAGCATTACAAACTGGAACAATAGGGCAAACGCACAGCATTGTTTTGTATTTTGTGTCTTTCAAATAAAAGACATTTTTTTCCAGTCATATGTTCCTCATTCAAGGTTGTTAAAAAATACTGCTATAATATCGTATCGTTATCGTGACCTCAATATCGTGTATCGTATCGTGAGATTAGTGTATCGTTACACCCCTAGTGTTTAGGTTCCTGTTTTATTTTGAAACCCCGTGTCCTTGTGTTTAAATTCTGTCTGGACTTCCCTTGTTCCTGTCTGCCCTGATCGTCTGCACCTATGTCTCGCCAAGCCTTCTGTGTATATCTTGTCTTGTCTTTCTCTTGCTCCTTGCTGGTCCGTACTGTGTCTACCCCCCCTTGTTTCAGGTCAGGTTTTTGGATTTAGTCATTTTCATGTTCGATTTTTTTGGTAATCCTGCTTAGCAGTGCTTTTTGTTTGTTTAAGTTTGAAATAAACACGTTTTTTAAAAGTCCTGCCTCCTGGTCTCCTGCATCTGGGTCCTATCCTCCACATCCCTGAGAGATGGAGCTCTACAGTGGCTCAGGTCTCCCACTACTCAGATCACAACTTTTATCATAAAGTCCTGCTATGTTTGGGAAATGGAAAATGTTATGTTCCATCTAATTCCATTTGCCAAGTCTGCTGTTACTGCTGCTTCCAAACAACTGCTGGTTAAAATTAAAGAAGAATCTTAAGAAACAGGCTCTATGAAATGTTTTCTTTTTCTTTATACAATCTGAAAATTAATGAACATTCTTTAGCCACAAAACAAATATTCTATAGGTGTAAACGCAGACAAAATAAAGTAAAATCTTGAAATTACTACACATTACATGGAAATGATAACACTTCTGTTCGAGTACTGAACAATCTTCTCTCTACTTAAATCATTGTGTATTAATTCAGCTTCTGGATCTCTGGGATCATGTTGCTATGACAACCTATGTCCTGAACTCGGTTTCAGGTAGGAGGAGACAGGTAGAAACTCTTTACAGTGAACCTGCCAGCAAATCACTTCACGCTTTCTGGAACAGAAAACCCAGTTTCCCCCAACTCAGGGTTACTCAGAGTTTCAACATAACCTGCTTTCTGGAACAGACCCCAGCTCACTATCGGACCTTCACTTTCAACAAAATCTGAACATTTCCTGAATCCACCAATACAAAGAGAGCACCTTAAATAATTCTCAGAGCTGCCATTTCCTACTTGTTAGTGCGTCTTGTTAGCAGGTTGCAACTAGTTATCTTTCAAGAACTTCATTCTCTTCACCTCGCTTGTGGGTTATACTGTACGCATGCGCAGGCTCGTGTTCTCTTTCTATTCCTCCTGTTTCCGCGCAGCTTATGTGTCCTCTATGTGGACGCTGCACAGCACAATGCTCGAATCTTCACAGCAAACCCTTGGAGCTCACTGGAGCTAGTATTTTAATCAGTGGGCTTTATTTGACTTTACAGATCAGTCTAAGATTACTATCTTCCGTCCCTCTTACTGTTAGCCCTAAATTGCTGTATCTGTCAGTGCTGGGTGTTTTACTACTGTGTGCGATTATACCAGGGCATTGAGCCCCGGCAAATGAGGTCTGGCGATGTATGAATAGATTTAAAATAAAAAAGAACGTCAGAAACCAAAGTATTATTAGTATTTTTTGTTTAAAGTTGTGTGCTTTCCTGTTTTCTTCATTATTGCATAGAGTGTATGCCTCTCCTAAAGATCTAGATGGCCGTGTTAACACAGCAGTAAGCTGAATCACAGAAAACAAGTAACACATCAAGCACTTGGACATAAGAAAAACAGATAAAAATGAAGAAACAGGAGACATAAGCTAAAGGAAAAGTGGTGTGCAGAGAAAAAACATTTGGATCAAGCAAAAACGTAGAGGAAAAACAGCTGGGTGAGTGTATATGAAGAGGGAAAGTCCTTGGATGGACAGACAACGTGAAATGTAAGGACGGTTGAGGAAATGTGTTCAAAGCTCCAAGCTGGTGATTATTTTGCAGTTATTGTTAATGGTCAGCACTCAAGAAGCAGCATGTGAAAATGTATAAACTCATCCTCAGTTACCATGGTGATAGTTCTATAACACTCATATTTTTCATTACCATTTCTGTTTTATGAGTGGGTGGTTTACACTTAAAAGTAAACTCATTTGAACCAACTTTAAACACTGAACCCGCTCTATAAGAATCTTAATGATAAAAACAACAACACAATTTACATTGCAGCCAGATAGAAAGGTGGAGATGAGTTACACCACACAGTGAAACGCAAGAGGTATGGGAAGTAGAGACTTTTTTATTCTTTCTAATGTCTACAACTGCTGTGATCAGCTCTTGGGCCTGACCTTGGTGATCTCCTTTGCTCTCTGTTTTCTATTTATTACATCACTTTCAGGAGCTTGCTGACATTTGCAACTTTTTCGGCTCAAATTTAATGTTGCACAGCTGAGCCACATGCTGTAATGACAAGAATGAGGACTCTGAATAAATGCTATGGAGCATGAAGTTGGTAATGAGAATGCCCACAGGGTTTCCTAGAAAAAAGATGGCGAATATAATGATGCTAATTGTAAACTTAGAATTGTCTGGGAAATAAAGTGTCTGACTTTATGCACAATACTGCAAGGCATTGGAGAACACAGACAGGCCATCAGTACGTGCCCTCAGGAAAAATATCATGATTTTGCAACATGAATCTTATTTTTGTTGCTTTAGCGTTTCTTCCTATTGAAACTTGCAGCTTTTTACTCAATAAAACCCAGTACTGATCTGGGAACACAGTAAACAGTGTTTCAGCTCAATGCAGTTAATGCAATAATAATTTTATTCTGGTTCAATATTAAAGGGATTTTTTTCCAAATTTTTTCCTAAGATTTAATTTTTAATGTAATTGAGTTTTGTTTTTGAAAAAAGATGTTTTACACTGACAATATGGAAAAATGGGACATGAGATATAATCTGGCAGATCATTTTAAAGTGAATGTAGAGGTGCCATCCTATCCCCCGGATCTCCCAGAGTAGAATGATGTGACAATAACATTTGTTTCATAATGACTTTTAAATTAAGCCTATCTTGGGAAAGAATGTAATTAAGTGATAACATAGATGCTTGATAACTCACCTACCCACAAAGATGAAAGATATGTGTAACTCGGGGGAACAGCAGACTTCATTCTGCTTATATTTTCCCACAATGGTCTCCCCGTTCTCTCTCCCCACCTCCAACACCCCTCGTCAACTCTTTCAAATGAGCTTCAGGTGTATTTTTGTATTTTTTTTAGAGTAGTGGGACGAGGCAAGCTGACCAATGACTTCTCCACACATATGTGCTGGTCACACTGGCGTCTGAACACATGCATGCGCAAAAGATGTGTGAACATGTTGGGGTGTAGCTGTGAGGGCAGAGCAGAGCATGGCGCCGAGGGGGAGGGGATGAGAGACGGGTGGAGGAAGGGAGGAGCGGGTGGTGACTGTTCAACATGATCAGTGAGCAGCCATGTTCCCTTCCCCCTGCTTCAATCCATCCACTCCACTCTCTCCTCAATATCACAACCCAAGCAGATCCACAATGATTCATCCTTCCAGCAGTGCATTTTAAGGGTAATTAAGCTGATATGTGAGTACACTTTAAATGCCCATAGAAAGGAGAAGTGGCTATGCTACCTCTGTAACTGAATTCACCCTTGATTACTCTAGCACCCTTGAAACCTTCCCTCCTGCTTTTCTCTATCTTCCTCTCCTGCTTTATATGCATTATGATACCTTTTCTAGTCTTTTTTTAATCATCTCTCCATCTTTGAAATGTGTTTTTCCTCAACTACTCATCATGTCTGGTTGTCCTTCAGCTCTCTTTCTCTTTATCTGCCCCTCCTCCCGGTGCTGTTGTACACTGAAATGATGGTAAAGCAACAACAGACAGATGAGAAACACACAGGCTCTCTTTTTAATGCTCCAAGGGGGACTTCAGTGTGTGTTTCTGTGTCTGTATATCTGTACAAGTGTATGACTGATCTCCCATGAGGGCAAGGTTTGTCTGAGGGTCATTGAGGAGATTGCCATGGGAACACAAGCCCCGCCTTCTCTTTCATCCTTGTACAAAATCTAAAACTGCATTATGTGTATTCATTTCCTCTTCAGATTTTGCCAGCAGTAACCTTACAGTACACTGAAATGAAACACGAAGAGCAGCCATACAGTACAACAGTTGTCTCAGGGGCATCAGACGATGGACTAAATAAGATGATAGACCTCAGTCTTCTCTTTGTATGCTTCTGTAAAAATGTGATTGCAAACTTGAAATGAATGCATAAGACGTCAGACATTTATGAGTATTATGTTAATTAAACAGACACACGGGGGAATGTAGTAATCAGCTACTTTATATCTGCTCTGATGATTGACTCACATGCTAATTATTATTATTTCATCTTTGGTAGCTTAAACATTTAGCAGAGCCTGACTTAGGAATGAAATTTGGACTCACAAACAGTGCCAATAGGTTTGGATACTGTAACTAGGGCTTAGTAAATTACAGTTTTGAAAGAAAAGTAACAATTTAATGGTAACAAGCACAAGTTTACTTAAACTCTTAAATCCATTCACTTTAACACCAACATACTTCTCCTGAGTCAAGGGGCTGTCAATGCACTAATTATATCCTGATTCATTTTAAAATACATGCAAAACTATATATTTCTTTTTTTTTCGGCATCATGAGACCTGCAATATTGTTCAAGTTGCAGTTTAGAACTTGCTTACAGGCTGATGTTACAACTTCTTATTACTCTCTTATCCACTAAAACATTTCCAAAACACCTATTGGATGAGGGATTGTATATTTGACTGCATTACCTAAAATAATGTTATTTTAACAACATTTGGGGAAATGTCTAAGCTTTTCACAGCACTGATGCTATTGAGATGCGTTTCCACTCGGCCTAAAAATATCTGGGCAAACAGTTTGGAAGTAACTGTGGCTAACAGTTGGTGACAGAAGCTGTGGCTCACAAGTCTTGCTGTTTTGTTACCATGTGGCAGGCAGCAGGTGCTTCATACATATACGTTTATAAACCTCTGATAACACACATTTACTTGAAATAATGTTAGCTATATGGGATATTCAGGCTGGGGTAAAACAGAGAAAAAAAATCTGAATCCTCCCACGCTTTGTATGGCAAGTGTCAGGATCTGTCCATGGTGCTAGAATGCTGGTGAGCCAGTCACTTTCAAAGATCTATCTATCTATCTATCTATCTATCTATCTATCTATCTATCTATCTATCTATCTATCTATCTATCTATCTATCTATCTATCTATCTATCTATCTATCTATCTATCTATCTATCTATCTATCTATCTATCTATCTATCTATCTATGCAAAGAAAGGCCACTTTTCTTCTTTGGTACTCACACACAGCATGCAACAAATGTAGAACAAAATCCTGCAAGGATCAATGATTACCTTCAGAGACAAGATGAATCATCTGGGTCACATATGGGGCAGTGGTGATTCCTCGGAGCTAAGGTCCAAACCTGGCTGGTTGCAGTTTATATCAACCGCAGTAACAAAGTAAGGAAAGAATCTTTTTTTTTTTATGAAAAAGAAAAATATAAAAAAGGGGGAAAACACCAAAGAACTTGATTTTCAAAAGTTCGTCTAGGGCCAGAAAAAAAAGCCCACTGGGCCGGATAATCTTTAGTAGTTAGTTGAAATAACACCGGGCAGTATGCACTCTTTGGAAAATGTCCACGTTGGTGTTGTTATTCTTTCCCCTTGGACCACTTTTCCTCATGCACTCTTGACAACTGAATGCAAAACATTTTATGAGCAATTCCAGAGCAAAAAAAAAAAAAAACCTACTCCATATTCGAACATGAAAAAGCCGGGTTTTGTGAAATAACAAAAATACCTCTGACAGACGCGCTTGGATAAGGCAGTCAACAATGGACAGGTCCGTGTACCGCTCGGCTGGAGTTGTTTGAACAGTGCAGACTGGTGAAAAATACCACACTCCTACGCACACATCACCATGATCAGCAGCCTCGGTGGCATGTGCGCTAGAGGAGGAGACGCGTTAGAAAACATCTCGCCATCTCTATTCCAGAGCCGTTTGCACCGTCCGAAAAGGTCGAGGTCAGTCGTTTGTCGTGGTCTTGCTTTAGGTGCTGAATAGAATACCGAAAATTATCGGTATCAAGCTATTGAAACATCTCCTCCTGCTTCTGTGTCATCTCTTGAAACGTGAGCTGGCTTGCTTTTCCGTGTTTGCTCGCAAAGCAAAAGCTGACCAGCCGCGGAGAGCGACAAACTCCCCCGGAATAAAGGCGTCTGCTTATTGGCAACGCGATCTCTCTCTGGATTTCCCTGCTCGCAAATTAAATGCTGTTTCTTGCAGAGTGAGGTCCGGTCCGCGTTGCGTGAAGATGAAAAATGCGCTTTTAATCCAGAGGAGGCTCCGTGGCTGCACACACAGAGAGTGGATGCAGCCGGGAGCGTCCAGCATGGGAGATGGCGCTTTAGTCACAGGCTCAGGCTGGCTGGGGTTTCTGCACACAGAAGGGACGGGAGGAATGAGGCATGGTCCTTGGAGTTGCAGGTATTGCAAGGCTGTTGGTAGTGTTAAATCAAAAATTAAAGTTTGGAATAACAACCGAAAATGTCAATAGCCAGTGATGTGAATCAAATGTATCACTTGCAGCAATAATAGTGACTAATATAGATAATGACCAGAGGTGGACAGAGTACTCGACCCCAGTACTTGAGTAAGAGTACAAATACTACTGGTCAAAATTTACTCCATTACAAGTAAAAGTAGCTCAGTCAAAATATTACTCGAGTAAGAGTAGAAAAGTACTTTGCTTTTAAAGGTACTTCCAAAAGTAAATGCTTTTAAATTTACTTTAAGTAAAAGTAAGAGTAAGAGTAAATTTCTTATTTTCCACATCAGTAAATTACTATATTTTTTCTAAATTAATTTAAGGATCTTTTAACTCTTGTTTCTGAGAATTAACTCTTTGAAACCAGCTGCACTGATGTGCTGCTTTTAGAACCACAATGTTATATAAAACCTGCAGAAACACCAAAAACAAATCAAATGAATGGGATCATAAGAGGACAGCAGATGATGGAGAGTTTATTAACAATCATGAACTGAAACCAAATGAACCTGCACCATCCAACTAAGTCTGGATCCCCCTCAAAGACCACTGCTTTACAAAAACTACATCTCTGGTTTCAATAACTCAATGTTGAAGTCACTTAACTTTACAGGAAGGACATGTACCAGTACAATATAGCAATATAGAGCACAACAAACTGTCTCCCCATGTCTGTCTTGGCTGTCTCCCAATGTCAAGATACGGCCAAGGATTTTGTGAAAGTCCCTGCTCCGAGTCCGGCTCATTATCAGACTCAGACGACTCAGCGGATTGTCTTTCTTCTCCTGACGCAGGCGTAGCCGTTGTTGCGGCTCTGTCTTGACTTGTTGCCGCTCTGTCTTGACTTGTTGCCGCTCTGTCTTGACAAACGCAGGCTACTTTGGCGGTATCGTTTTGAGGAGGCTTGACGTATTTCCGCTTTCCGTACATCCCAGTGGAGAGCGTGCACTGTGATAGGTCTCCTCCTTTGACAAAAACAGCTTGTGTCCAATAGGATTTTAGGGAAGAAGAAAAAAGAGCAGACCTGAAAGTAACAAGTACTTTTCAGCCTTCCTAGAAATTTACTCGAGTAAAAGTAAAAATATTTGTCTTGGAAATGTATTCAAGTAAGAGTAATAAGTACCAAAGAAATCTAATACTCAAGTAAAGTACAAATCCTCTGCGTACTTAAGTACAGTACTCAAGTAAATTTACTCCGTTCCTGTCCACCACTGGCAATAATAGTGACTAATATAGATAATAACTCAAAGTAAGCCTATACATCAGGTTCTCCTATTATATGGAAACAAGTTGTGCAGCAATTTGAGGAGACTCATTAAGCTTCAACCACAGTGACCTAAGTTAATCACCCAAGTTATGTGTTTATATACTACAGCCAAATCTACAAAGATAATTACAAAAATGACACCTGTCCTATAAGCACAAGGTGCAGCCAAGTTGGAAAAACAATCTGACCCTTCCCCTGGAACAAACTCTTCAAGATCCATTAGGACGATGGTCACAGCTGTCCCTGGAAGGATTTTTTTCTTCTGCACCGTCCTCTGTCACATGTCTTTTCACTCACTCTTATCAGTTTGCCTCCAGACGAGGGCATGCAAGGGATCTATTCATGGACAGGAAAGACTGTTATATGGGCTCTGTGCCACAATTTCTTCTCTTGTCAGCTTGTCAGTATAAGCTGTTCTACTGTTTTTTATCCGTCTTTCTCTTTCCTAGCTCCTCACTTATCATCTCCTTTAATTATCCAAAGCCGCCTCGTCTCTCATATTCAGATCAGACGAGGGGCAGTTTGAGGCAATGTTAAGGGTAGAAGTGTGAGTTTTTGCTGCATTCATTATTGAAACTCACAGAAATGAATATTAGTGCCCTTTGAGAGTCTGTGTAGTTAAAATATTTATATTAACAGAAAATGAGATGGTTGGATTGGTCACATGAAGGAGAATGTTGCTCTCATGCTTTCTATGTTTTTATGCCCTCTATGTCTATCTGTACATTGCAATGTGAGTGCGTAAGTGTGTGTTATTGGGTTATGTCAATTGTATTGGCTGTTTAACTCACCTCTTGAGAATTTTTTTCTTTTATTGACAAAAAACTGAGATTAATTTCCAATTACCCTGCCACTGTATGAAGATGTGCAGACAGTGTCTGAAAACATGGATTACCAAACATTCAGGCAAAAGTGGGTCATGCCTGTGGGCCCCAGACCCTTAGGGGCCATGAACATCACAAGATCTCTACATGAGAATTTCAAGTTGGAAGTTGCTGTTCATGTGAGACTTTTTTACAAAGTCTCACATGAAAAAGGAAAAAAAGAGTTGACAGAGTCTCCTCAGTAGGGACCCTTGAAAATATAACTCTACATAAGATTTACTGTATTCTTACAAACATTCCTATTAATGGTCATGCTGGTGTTGTACGGCAAAAGTTACTAAGACTCAGTTTACCCTTTCATGCAGTGGTCATAGTAGTACAGTGGACAGCTGTTCAAAGCTGTTTTCTTCCATATGCATACAGCTATGTCTTGATGTCAAAGTTGCACATTATCACTACAGTGGACGCTAGTGCGTCGTCACATGCACTGCCACCCACTGGTCAACCATTCTAACCGATACAAACAAAACAAAACAAAAAGCAAAATATCAAAACCAAGATGGCCGAAGGAGACCAGCAGTGTCGCCCAAGGAAGTAACTAATCTGTCCGTATTTTCCTGTTATTCAAGATGACCTTTGCAGGGACATCAACAACAGCCAAGGAGTTATATAATTATTGAAATGTCCAAGTATTGATTTTGAGTTGGGAGGAAATTGTTATAAATCATGTGTCCTCAAAACTTGACATGATCATGCATTGCTGGCTATAATTAAACTGCTCTTCATACTAATGACTAGACTTTGTTGTTTTTGGGCAAAAAAATCATCTGCAATGACATTTGTGTCTGTAGATTAATTTATGGTATAAGAATTCTCCAATATGTGGTGCAAATTAGTATTGTTATGAGAGTAACATCTTTGTGTTTTGTAGAGATCAGGTGTGTAGCGAGATATTTGCTGCTCGTGTCTCTGCCTGTTCTCGTGTCTGTTTGTTTTTTCTCTTGCAGATTTCCAGGGCTCGTGTGCACGTTGTGCGTCTCCATGTGTTCTTCACGTCTTGGACTAGCAGCAGATGTCACCCCTTACCTTTATATATATATATATATATATATATATATATATATATATATATATATATATATATATATATATATATATATATATATATATATATATATATATATATATATATATATATATATATATATATATATATATATAAAGAAGATAAATATATGTGATATATTAAAAAAGATATACATATTTTATATCAAAAATGTATATATATATATATATATATATATATATATATATATATATATATATATATATATATATATATATATATATATATATATATATATATATATATATATATATTTACCTATCTATTCAAAGATTTCTTCCAGTCTATTGGTCCCTGTGTGCTCACAATAATTCATTCTTCCCCGCTGTCTGGTCAAGTCGCTGATTATTTCAAGAGAGCTGTCATTCTTCCACTTTAAAAAAAAAAACTGGGCTTGATCCTTCCCTTTACAACAGCTATAGACCAATCTCAAGCTTTCCATTTATTTCTAAGATATTAGAAAAGTTGTTGCTAAGCAACTTACAGCCCCTTTAGATAGACATGACATCCTTGATCACAGGCTTTCTTAAAGTCACCAATTACATCCTGATGCAGGACATTTTTCTATGCTATTGTTGTTGGACTTGACCTCAGCTTTCAGTGTCGATCATGATATCCTGCTAGACAGGTTCAAATAATGGGTAGGGAAATCAGGTTCGGTTTTCAAATGGTTTTTCATCTTTTTATATTTCTGTGGCTGCTGCTAAATGAAAGTCTTCTTCTTGATTTGTGCAATCCAATACAAGAGCAAATATATAATGAAAAGAGAGAAAATGTACAAGCAAAAATGTACAACATGAGGTTTTTAAAGTGCCGGATATGAGTCTGTGCAAAAGTCACTTAGGATGTGCGTTAATGTAACGCATAAGGTCAGGATTGGAGTCTTTACGTTAATGTAATGTAGAGTGGGGTGGGGGGGCAGTCCGTGGTAGACGGGGGAGAGGGGGGTCTGGGGACTTGTTGATGAGGACAGGTGCAGAAGGGAAAAAACTGTTTTTGTGGCGTGAGGTTTTGGTCCTGATGGACCGCAGCCTCCTGCCAGAGGGAAGAGTCTGGAACAGTTTGTGTCCGGGGTGGGAGGGGTCTGCTGCAATCTTTCCTGCACGCTTCAGGGTCCTGGAGGCGTGCAGGTCCTGGAGAGATAGAAGGTTGCAGCCAACCACCTTCTCTGCAGAGCGGATGATACGCTGCAGCTGCTCCTGTCCTTTACAGTGGCAGCAGCGTACCAGATGGTGATGGAGGAGGTGAGGATGGACTTGATGAAGAATTTTGACAGCTTGGCCCCCTGCAGGGGGAGGTCGCCCCAGTCCTACCTCCTGCAGGGCTTTGAACTGGACTCAAGACCTTTTGAGGAAGCTCCAACTTGCTACTCAACTTCCTACCCCCCGGGCAGATCCCGACACCTGGAAGTTGGTTCAAACAGACAGGAATCAAGAGAGCACCCCATGGGGTGATTTGGAGGTCTGTGTCAGTCATGCCAAATGTCTGATAATGACATTTGGCCCGATTCACATCCGACTGTAAATTACTTTTCTGTCTCTTGCCTGATTCGTGTATTCCTGCATTTGTTAAACTCCTTGTTGTATAAGAATCTGATTACAACCTCACTCGAGGTCAGCATTTCTACCAGACCTCTGGCCTGTGTAGAAGTGCTCACCGCCGGCTCAATAAAACCTCATAAAAACCACAAAGCGGACTTCTGAACTGGTTTGATAAATTCCACAACAATTTGGCGCCGTGACCCGGATTGACAATAGACCTTCGATGGAAACTCCTGTTCCAGAACAACGGCGCAATCAGCGACTCTATCTAAAATTTTAGAGGTTAAGGGATCCACTTACAAAATCCCAAATTATTGTTGCTGAGTTGTTGTCGAAAGTCTGTGAATTGGAGTGCCGGAGAATGGTTGACGTCATCCTGAAATTTAGGTAAGTCCGCTGTGTGGTTGTGAGGGTTATTTTTTATTATTTTGTGTTATTGGGAACGTTATTGTAGAGATGTTTTTAGGAACGCTGGCAATTTCATAACACTTGAATTTGATTGTGTTGTGAGAATGTTCTGCTTCTCCTGCCTTAAGAATCTGACTCGCTCTTCTAAAAAGGTTTAATATCTCTGGTAACATTAAGGAAATAATGGCCAGAATGCCATGTTGGTCTGAGTAGTCCAGTGGGACTTATAGCATATGCAGGACTTGAGGTCCAAAAAGAAGTGTTTGGAACACTGAGATACTTGTGGGAAACTGACATATATGTAGAAGAACTGTTTCTTTTATTTTATAAGTGGGGATGACACGCTCTCCCAAGGAGTATATTTCATTTCTGCAAGAATCGACTCGCTCTTCTTTGCATCAACAGGAATGATTTATATGCTCAGGTAGACTGATAGTTGGAAAGTTTTTGGGAAGTTTTTCAGTTCTTTAAATACATGTATGGTAATCACGGTACCGATAGTTTTTATTTGTTAGTTTTGTTTGTTACTTAGTTAGTATTAAATTGTTAAAATAACTAAAAAGCACTTTAAACTCCCTCAGATTTTTGGAGGGATGAAAGTAGACGCCGTAATGCAGAATCCCAAATAGCTTCGCTTACTGATCTAAATAAAAAGCTGATGGCTCTACTACAAGGATTTAAAAACACAACGCAGACGAAAAATGAAATTAGAGAACCAGTTAAATGATAAAATCAAAACCTTTATCCGGTGAAACTGATTAAAGAATCAAATGACGATGACACTTCTGATGACGACTGGATTTTATAAAAATCCAAGATCTGTTGCCTACAAAATTTGGAGCCAAATAATGGTAAGAGATTTTAAATTAATAAACAAAATGGCTAGAGGAAACAGCGGTTAAACTAACTTTGCCACATGATTTGAAAAGTAAAGTACTTGATGCGCAAAGTACTTGATGCTTGTAGAATTCCCTTTTAATCCCACAGCTGTTGCCAAAATCACACCAGAGCAAGCTCAGACTTTTTTTTCACAGTATTTATTGCCTTAACAGTTCAAAGGGAAAATTGATAATCCCAGGGAACTTTATGCTAAAACAATTTTGACAGCAAAAGAGAATTGTGGTCTGTCACGAGATCAGATTGATGGATTCCCTCCAGGGTACATGCAAAATATATATTTGCTAATTGCCCTCCACAAAGGGTAGGCCTGGATAACGCAAAAAAAAAGAATCTGAAATGTATGAAAATACTAATGTCTTTTTCAAAAGTGTTTCCTACACAGGTTGAGCGCTGAGAGGAGGCGCAGAGGAAACAGCCAATGATCGGCTCCCATTGGGGTGAGCCAAATCAGAGCATCCCAATTTACATAATCGTATCCTGCCTATGGTAACTTCATCATGTAAGTGCATGGAAATCTGTCTGTGGCCTACTATAACGTCTCTGAATGCATGTATAACTAATCTCTAACTAGAGGTGTCAAGTAACGAAGTACAAATACCTCATTACCTTACTTAAGTAGAACTTTTGGTTGTGTATGCTTCACAGGAGTAATTATTTTTTAGACGGTTTTTACTTTTACTCCTTACATTTTCACGCAATTATCTTTACTTTTTACTCCTTACGTTTTAAAAACAGCCTTACTCTACTTCATTTCGGCCTTTAAAAAAAAAACTATCCAGTTAAATTGTGCCATCCGGATAGAGTGAATTTGGTTGTGGTTTGATGAGAAGTATAAACATATTTGGTTTGTACGTGTCTGGTCTCTGAAACACATGTTAATGCTCAATAATGCACATATATGGTTCTTTAATATATTTGCATTATACTAAGATGCATTCATTTTCAATGGCTTTTAGCCTTAATAGTTTTTCCCCGCTTATATTACTTTTACTTTTATACTTTAAGTACTTTTGAAACCAGTACTTTATACTTTTACTAGAAAAAAAATGCATATATAATACATTTTTAGTTGATACTTCAACTTCTACAGGAGTATTTTTGAACTCTAATATCTATACTTCTACCTGAGTAATGAATGTGAATACTTTTGACACCTCTGTCTTTAACACTCGTCCTGACCTTTCCTGTTTTCCTCACTGACGGCTCTGCTTATAAAAATGGAATACCATACGCAGGTTATACAATTTGTGATAATTCTTAATTGTTGAAAGCGCCCCCCTCTCCAGCTCCACCCAAGTAGATGAAACTATATATACTGATCAAAAGGTAAAACTGTTACAATCTATACAGATTCCAGATATGCTTTTGGTTGTGTATATTGTATCTTATAGATTTTATATATTGTGGGCGAACCGAGCATTTATCTCATCCTCGGAGATAAATGTGGTTAATTGATTGGTGAACTGTTACAAGCCTGTCAACTACCTTCATCTATTGCTTTGTTAAATGTGAAGCCCACACCCAGTCCAACCCTGTTTTCACTAGGCAATGCTTCAGCTGACCATGCAGCAAAAGAAACTGCCAAATTTGGCTTACCTGTCTATGTAAAACTTTGCCCTTCTATACCCGCTAACGACCTGGTTTCTCCTAATGATGTAGCTCTCCTACAAGAAGACTACTGAGGTGAAGAAAAAACGGATTGTAGCATTCCCATGGTTGTAAAAATGTAAATAATTTGTGGGTCAGCAACGACGGCCGCGTTGTTGCACCCACATCCTTGTACACGTGAATAGTTGATCACAGTTGGCAATCACAGATGAGAAAAAGGGGGAATGTGTCAGATAGTGTTGAAAGACTGATAAGCTCCAAGATTTGCATCCTATAAAAATATTGCAAACATTATCAACACTTCCCCCCACCGTGATTTTTTTTGAAGCTCTGCAAATAGACATTATGTGAGGGATATGAAATTATTCTTGTATGAAAATGTTCATGTATGAAAATGTTTTTGTATGTGCAGAGAATTTAAACTGGACTTAAATGGACAATGTTGACACCTGTTAACACCCATTAGGAAGCACAAAACTCACGCTTCATGAAAGGATTATGGGTAGACCTATGACCATACAAAGCAATTCAGTTCTGTATATATGAAGAAGATGGACTTCCATGCCATGGATGAATCCATGATATCATTCTGTTGTACTCTAAACTTTTGCTGTCCAGTCAATCCACAGACAAGTAAAAGCTGTCCAGTCTCCTCCTAGTCACAAACCGTGCCATAACCTCCAACCCGGCAACTGGGTCTGTGTCAGGGAGTTCCGACGGAAAAACGCCCTGAAACCTTGCTGGTCTAAACCTCAACACGTCCTGCTCACCACCAACACCGCCGTCAAGTGTGAGGGGCGTCTAACCTGGTTCCACGCATCCCACTGCAAGAACACAACTCCTCGACCATGCAGCGGAAACCAGCCGATTCCTTCTTCTTCCTGCCCAGAAGTAGCTGAGCTCCAGCACCTGGGACCTCTGCAGAGGAGCAGGGGAGCAGGGGAGCAGGGGAGCAAAGGAGCAGCACAGGCCAAACTGTGACTCCACATGCTCTCCTTCTGAAGAACCGCTTGTTAAGCCTAAAACCAGCCAAAATCCACTATTATAGCTACCTTGCTACAATGGTTAATCGCTGTTCCATACCTCTACCAAAGGATGTTTACTGGATTTGTGGCGTGAAGGCTTGTGAATATCTTCCAAACGGTTGGTCTGGAATATGTGGTCTGGGCCATGCAGTACCAGCCATGAGAATCGTTCACATTGTTAGAAGAGAATTGTACACACACACACAAACACCATGGACAAGATTTTTTGGTGCCCTCGTTCCAAATTACGGAGTCATGGCAGCTTTGGAACAGATAAGATATTTATCCCATGCAGTTGAAGATTAGCCAACACCACTGCAAAAGACATGCCTATGCTCTCACAAGAAATGACTGCTTTAGGGATGATGGATTTATTAGCTTCTCAAGGGGAACTTGTGCTGTCATTAAAACTGAATGTTGTACATTTATACCCGCAATGCCACAGTCCAAGAAATAACGCATCACTTGAAAGACATTGCTAAAACGTTACATACAACTGTCGCAACTAGTTTTTTGATTGCTTTAAAGAACAGTTAGGACACGTTGGTTACTTGATATTTGAATTTGTTTTGTTGGCTTGTTGTTATTTGACTTCTGATCACATGTTTAAGGTTCACTTGCAAAATATGTATCACTACTCCACTGTAATTCAACAAAAAGAAAAAAAAAAAAAAAAAATTGTGAATTGATGAAGAATTTTGACAGCTTGGCCCCCTGCAGGGGGAGGTCGCCCCAGTCCTACCTCCTGCAGGGCTTTGAACTGGACTCAAGACCTTTTGAGGAAGCTCCAACTTGCTACTCAACTTCCTACCCCCCGGGCAGATCCCGACACCTGGAAGTTGGTTCAAACAGACAGGAATCAAGAGAGCACCCCATGGGGTGATTTGGAGGTCTGTGTCAGTCATGCCAAATGTCTGATAATGACATTTGGCCCGATTCACATCCGACTGTAAATTACTTTTCTGTCTCTTGCCTGATTCGTGTATTCCTGCATTTGTTAAACTCCTTGTTGTATAAGAATCTGATTACAACCTCACTCGAGGTCAGCATTTCTACCAGACCTCTGGCCTGTGTAGAAGTGCTCACCGCCGGCTCAATAAAACCTCATAAAAACCACAAAGCGGACTTCTGAACTGGTTTGATAAATTCCACAACAGACTCAATGATGGCCGTGTAGAAATGCACCATATTTTCTTTGGCAGGTTGAACTTCTTCAGCTGCCGCAGGAAGTACATCCTCTGCTGGGCTTTTTTGGTGAGGGAGGTGATGTTCAGCTCCCACTTGAGGTCCTGGGTGATGATGGTCCCCAGGAAGCGGTAAGACTCCACCGTGTCTGCTGGGGAGTCACACAGGGTGAGGGGGGCAGGTGGGGCTGCGTTCCTCCTGTAGTCCACTATCATCTCCACTGTCTTTAGAGCGTTGAGGTCTAGATTGTTCTGACCACTCCAGGTCACCAGCTGGTCCACCTCCCACCTGTAGGCGGACTCATCACCATCAGAGATGAGTCCAATGAGGGTGGCGTCGTCCGCAAACTTCAGGAGCTTGACAGACTTCACCATTCACCTTTGGTGTGCCACAGAAGTCTGTTTTGGGGCATCACTTTGCAGCATTTTATTCTTTTAAAGGCATTTGTTATTCAGTTTTTCATTTCTTCAACCTCAGGGTGTTTTTAAGATACTGTATAGATCTTACTCAGGTGTTTGGATTCTGTCAGGACCTGGATGAATGACAATTTTCTTCAACTGAATGATGCGAAAACCTCTTGTTTGTGCCCCTGACCGTTTCTCCTCAAGATATTAGAGACTCTTGGCACACTTGCCTCATTTATTAAGGCCTCAGCGAGGAGCCTCAGGGTCACTCTTGACCCTGTTTTGACTTTGGATTCTCAAATTGAATCACTTCTTGTTCTTATCATTGAAAAAATATTGTCAAGCTGAGTGCAATTTTGTCACGATCTGAGATGGAGATTTGTCACTCATGCCTTCATTTCATCATGTCTTGATTATTGTACCTCTATTTTCACATGTTTGATTGATTGCTGATTCTTGTGATTGAAAAATTCACAGGAACATCTTCAGATTGTCCAGATCGGTGTTGCAAAATCTCCCAATTATTCAGATGTCACTCCCTTACTAATCCAGCTGCAAGGGCTCCCCATTCACTACAGAGTGTATTTTAATATTCTGGTATTAACATATAAAGCTTTAAATGAGCAGGCACTAGTTCATATTAGAAATCCTTTGAAACATTATGTCCCCAGCAGGTCCCTGAGATCACGTGACCATGCCTGCTTGTTATGAAGCAAAGACAGCTGAAAACTAAAGGTGACAGAGCCTTTGCAGCAATGGCCCCCTCACTCTGGAACTCCATTTCTTTCAGCCTGAGATCTGTAGATTCTGCGATTTCTTTTAAAAAGCAGGTAAAGGTGGCGCAGCAGGTAGTGCAGCCGTCTCACAGCAAGAAGGTCCTGTCCTGGGTTCGATTCCCACCGGGCGCTGAAGTGTGTGTTAGTGTCCCATGACTTTGGAGCCCACACCCTGGGTGGGGTTGGTGAAAGGGCCTTTCTGTGTGGAGTTTGTATGTTCTCCCCGTGTTCCCTTGATAGCTAATGTGAGCTACCCTCACAAAAAGCATGCACACAGATGTGGCCTGCTCACTCCTCAGGCTAAGGAGGAGACCTGAGCTCAGTGTGGCTCTCCCGGGGTTGGTAGAGGGAGCAATGCCCAGGACTGTAGGTAGAGATCGGTGTTGCAAAATCTCCCAATTTTTCAGATGTCACTCCCTTCCCTCACACTGGGTGATGAAAATGTAAAAAAAAATCAGGGATAAAGAAAATATATATATAATGAAAAAGCAGGTAAAAACACATCTTTTTGAACTTGCTCTCGCTTTGTTTTTATATTTTATGTTTTTTTGTGTGTTTTGTTGTGAAACACTGTGATTTTGATCTTGAAAGGTGCTATAATTTTACTTACTTACCACCTTTGTGATTTCCATACAGGAAAACTGACTAATTAGAAAAGTTATATTTAAAATCAGGAGTTTCAGCAATAAAAAAAAATACATTTAACACTATAGGTAAATGTATTTACCTATATACACCCTAGGCCGGAGGTCAATGATCGACTTTGTTGTCGTTTCATCTGACCTTCGGCCGCATGTCTTGGACACTCGGGTGAAGAGAGGGGCTGAGCTGTCAACTGATCACCACCTGGTGGTGAGTTGGATGCGCTGGCGGAGGAGGAGGTTGGACAGACCGGGCAGACCCAAACGGATTGTGAGGGTCTGTTGGGAACGTCTGGCTGAGCTCTCTGTCAGGGACATCTTCAACTCCCACCTCCGGGAGAACTTCTCTCAGATCCCGGGGGAGGCGGGGGACATCGAGTCTGAGTGGACCATGTTCTCTGCCTCCATTGTCAACGCGGCGGCTCGAAGCTGTGGACGCAAGGTCTCCGGTGCCTGTCGTGGCGGCAATCCTAGAACCCGGTGGTGGACACCGGAAGTACAGGATGCCGTCAGACTGAAGAAGGAGTCCTACCGGGCTATGTTGGCCGGTGGGACTCCTGACGCAGTAGATAGGTACCGGCAGGCCAAGCGGGCCGCGGCTCGGGCAATCTTGGAGGCAAAAACTCGGGTCTGGGAGGAGTTCGGGGAGGCCATGGAGGAAGACTTTCGGTCGGCCTCGAGGAAATTCTGGAGGACCGTTCGGCGCCTCAGAAGGGGGAAGCAGTACTCTGCCGGCACCATTTATGGTGCTGGTGGGGAGCTGTTGACCTCGACTGGGGACATTGTCGGACGGTGGAAGGAATACTTTGAGGATCTCCTTAACCCGACTGACATGCCTTCCACTGAGGAAGCAGAGGGTTGGGGCTCGGAGGCGTGCTCATCCATCACCCAAGCCGAGGTCACTGAGGTAGTCCGTAAGCTCCTCGGTGGCCGGGCACCGGGGGTGGATGAGATTCGCCCTGAGTACCTCAAGTCTCTGGATGTCGTAGGGCTGTCTTGGCTGACACGCCTCTGCGACATTGCATGGAGGAAGGGGACAGTACCGCTGGGGTGGCAAACCGGGGTGGTGGTCCCTCTGTTTAAAAAGGGGGACCGGAGAGTGTGTTCCAACTACAGGGGGATCACACTTCTCAGCCTCCCGGGGAAAGGAGAAAGGAGAGAGGAGATTACGGCCGATAGTCGAACCTCGGATTCAGGAGGAACAATGCGGTTTTCGTCCCGGCCGTGGAACACTGGACCAGCTCTATACCCTCCGCAGGGTGCTTGAGGGTTCATGGGAATTTGCCCAACCAGTCTACATGTGTTTTGTGGATCTGGAGAAGGCATTTCACTGTGTCCCTCGTGCCATTCTGTGGGGGGTCGGTGAGTATGGAGTCCGGGGCCCTCTATTAAGGGCTGTCCGGTCTCTGTATGATCGGAGCAGGAGTTTGGTTCGCATTGCCGGCAGTAGATCAGATTTGTTCCCGGTGCATGTTGGACTCCGGCAGGGCTGTCCTTTGTCACCGGTCCTGTTCATAATTTTTATGTACAGGATTTCTAGGCGCAGCCAGGGGCCGGAGGGGATCCGGTTTGGGAACCTCAGGATTTCATCTCTGCTTTTTGCAGATGATGTTGTCCTGTTGGCTTCATCAGACCGGGACCTCCAGCATGTGCTGGGGCGGTTTGCGGCCGAGTGCGACGCGGCAGGGATGAGAATCAGCACCTCCAAGACCGAGGCCATGGTTCTCCACCGGGAAAGGGTGGCATGCTTTCTCCGGGTGGGTGGAGAAGTCCTGCCTCAGGTGGAGGAGTTCAAGTATCTCGGGATCTTGTTCACGAGTGAGGGAACAATGTAGCGTGAGATTGACAGGCGGATCGGTGCAGCGTCCGCAGTAATGCGGTCGATGTACTGGACCGTCGTGGTGAAGAGGGAGCTGAGTCGAAAGGCGAAGCTCTCGATTTACCGGTCAATCTACGCCCCTACCCTCACCTATGGTCATGAACTTTGGGTAGTGACCGAAAGGACAAGATCGCGGATACAAGCGGCCGAGATGAGTTTCCTCCGCAGGGTGGCTGGACGCTCCCTTAGAGATAGGGTGAGGAGTTCGGTCACCCGGGAGGAGCTCGGAGTCGAGCCGCTACTCCTCCACATTGAGAGGAGTCAGCTGAGGTGGCTTGGGCATCTGTACCGGATGCCTCCTGGACGCCTCCCTAGGAAGGTGTTCCAGGCATGTCCCACCGGGAGGAGACCCCGGGGAAGACCCAGGACACGCTGGAGAGACTATGTCTCTCGGCTGGCCTGGGAACGCCTCGGACTCCCCCCGGAAGAGCTGGAGGAAGTGTCTGGGGTGAGGGAAGTCTGGGCATCCCTGCTGAGGCTGCTGCCCCCGCGACCCGGGAACGGATAAAGCGGGAGAAGATGAAGATGATGACTATAGGTAAATGTTAAAATATGAGAAATCTTTGAAAAGCATGAATTATTTCTTAGTCCTTCACCTTTGTTTTGTTAGACCATATTTAAACAACAGAACTTCAAATGCATGTTGTCCCACTGAGGGAAAAAATAGTTAAAAAAAATAATACATTGAATTACATTTTTTCATGCCCAAGGTGTGATAAAACATTTAAAAAAACCTTAGGGAAGTTTGTCATCATTCATGCTTGAAAGGATTGATAACCAACTAACATTTTCAAGTATAAACTAACACATATTTCAATTATAGTATTATATTTAGTGAATACACATAATAAATCTGAATGATCACGGTTAAATTACAGTTCACTTTTCCTGCCTAACATTGATATTAAATATTGGTTCTTGTTTATTTTCCAGTCAAGTGCTCTGGGATGGAAGCAGAAGATGCTGCAAAGAGATGATGTACCATTCACCTTTCTACCTCATACTGCTGCACCTTCAGTTCTTTAACTGTATATATGTCAATAAGTGCCACATTTGTTTATTTACTTTTTGATATTTTTAAATCTAAAGAGGAAATAACCAGAGTCAAATTCCTTGTTGGACAATGTTCGAACCTGGCCAATAAAGATGATTCTGATTCTGATTCTGATTCTGATGTGATGAAAGCTGTGCTGACTGAACCTCACAAGACAGAAAACAATAGAAAATTTGAGAAATTGCATAAATCTTGTTGGTTTCCAATGGGAGATATATTAGCATCTTTTCATTGCTCCACACACTGTGTTCTTATCTGCTGTGATCTTCCATCTCCCCCGGAAAACCTATTTCAATGGAGGGAAACAAGTCACATGGGTCATGGTGATGGATTCATTTTGAAGACTGTTCCTATTCAGGCTTTTGAATATGGTAAAAAATATGAATAATGTGATACCATCTTGAAAAATACAGTTGCATGGTATCTATGTTAGATAATGACTCATGCGCATGTAATGCTGTATATAATGTGTCTTTGGGCTGATAGCTGCAGTGTGGCATGTGCTTATTTACTGGAAGCAGGAGATTTTAGATACGCAGTTCAAAAGCCCAACAGGGTGGCTTTACTGGTCCTTTAGTCTAGTCACGATAATTAGTTTAGTGCTAAATTCAAGAGGTCATTTGGTTAAGCTGGATTATGTTTAAAGATTTTACATTTCTCAATTCCTGCGTTTCCCACAAAACAGAATCAATGCAGAGAGCGTGGAAAGTTAATTTATAAAAGATACGAGAATGTAAAATTACATAGATCCCCAATATTATAATTGTGTTTCTATGTGGGACTTGTCCAAATCGGAAAGAAATGTGTAATGGGTAAAGTACAGTATGTGTTGGGGGCAATATCTTGAGTGATCTAGACAAGACCAGCCCAATTAAAAAGGAAAACACAAACATGAACATAAAAAATGATTGGGGACTGTTGTTGTTGTCTCTTTTATTGTATTTATATGGACCTATCTGAGTCTGAAATAAAGATTGAATATATAAAAACCCTCTCTTCCCTCCAAATCTCAGCCGACTTTAAGACGTCTCATTTTGTTTCTGTTTGCTGAAACATCAGTAGTGGCAGCAGGAAGATGAATGTGCATGTCGGAGATGATGAGAAGGCAAGACATGCGTGGAAGAAGATTCAATTGAGAGTAGGGGAACATAGACTAACTGGCAAAGAGGTTGTAGTGACAGTGTGAAAATAGAAAAGAAACAATTACTGTATGACACAGAGGCACACAGAGAGAAGGAGAGATGATCACAGAGCCTCACATGGGGGATGGAGACAGGACACACAGATCTCTGTCTGTGCCTCAGGGACTAGCAGTCTTTATTACATTAAGCAACACAATACCAGCTTTTTTTGTTATCCTGTCTGTCTGTTCTGGTCCAAAGATTGTATTTCTATATGAGAGTCTTCTGGACAAAAAACTCAGTTGTTCAACATCTTGTACAGAATGTGGCAGCCATTCAACCCCAGCTTTGGTGATCCTTTACCTTGGAGTTTAAGCAAGCTTGAAAATTACAAAATTGTCTCAACATGTAGTTAAAGTTGCTGACTGCTGAAAAGTTTTCTATTGAGCCGCACAGTTCTCAGATGTGAAAACAAGAACTTTATTATCTTTCCTTTGTTATCTTCAAAACCAGTTTTAAAACCGAAGTGGCTTATCAAGACTACTCCAGGTTTCTATGAACCTTGGTTAAAACTTTGGGTTATTTTGTTTATCCATAATAAGGGAGGAAATACAACAAAATGAAGTTAAAGAGAAAGACTGAACTGAATCAGAAAGCACTGCCGTGTGGTCCTGCAGTATTATATGGCTGCTCATCTTTGATGCCGAGTGAGATGTGTCTCCGAGCCATAATTATCTCGTGGGCAGTAATTATCTGTTGACTGATACATATTCAAATAAGTATCGTCCAACAAGTCTCTTAAACCTTATTTCAGTCCTTTTTTTCAGGTTTTAAGTCAAACTGTGGTAAGCCTGTTTTTCACTCCTTTATTTAAACTGTAGAAGCAAAAAGTGTGCTTGAAATATAGATCTGGGAGCTATTGATTTAATCAAGAATGGAACCTTTATCTATTTGTTTATTCAAATGTGATGTCACTTTACAACAATGTGACAGGAAACCAAGAATGGCCTTTAAAGAAAATAAGAAATGATATTTCTGCATGTGAATACATTCTATAAACTGTGTGCTTGGCTCTACGTGGTTGTAATAAACTGGACTGAACATCATTCATTTTCAATTTTTCTGCATTACAGCCAACGTTTGATGTATTTTATGAAGTCAAAAAATATATTATATTATATTATATATAATATGGTTATTAAACCTAAGCGGTCAATAGAAAGAACAGAATTGTCTTTCTCCACTTTCATTTTCAACTTACAAACAATTCAAATGCGTGTAAAAAGGCAAGACAACACAAAGAACAGTCTTCCATTATATAAAATGCATTTGTCTACTGTAGCTCACCTGCCTTCGACTAAATGCAGACAGACAAACATATTCTTTTCCACAGGCACTTTGCTAACCTTTTAAACCACATCTCTTTTGCTTTGGAAACCTGTAATTGACAGTTTGATTAGGTCTTCTGCAGCCCTAGGCACAGGTTTTAGGAGGCCCTAATGCATTACTGCTTATTTCACGCCTCCACATTGTGTTCACTGCTTCCCAAATCTATTGTGGAAGTATATTCCCAAAAAACACTGGCATGAGATGTATGGAGGATATTTTAACGTAAAAAGAAATGTATAATAAATGCTTACCAAAACAGGAGCGACAGGCCATTAAAGTTAAGTTAGTCAGAGCTGATTGTCATTGATAATGTCCATGGTTGAATTTGGATCAATTAGGGTCTGGCAGATGGGCAGACCCTGTGTGACCCTGGGGGCGTAAAGAATACAATCTAATTTCCCTCAACAAATGTAATAGCATTATGTTGGATAAAAACATCAGGGAGGAGTCTTTTAAAAGCGATAGAGGTGGATGAGGTCTGGAGAGACACAGAAGTCGCTCAGAGCAAACAGACATCACCCACCAGGGTTTCAGAACAGGTGATTCCAAAAGCTGGAACGTTTGTGATGCCAAAAAGGAAGCCGAACTCTTCAGAAAACAAAAGCCTGCGAGGACAGAAAATATAGGACGAAAAACCTGACTTGACAACTGAACAGGAGTCTACTGTGGCCTGAAAGCAAAGAAGAACAAAACAAACAAAATGATTGCTTGAGCTTGGAGAATTCCACTTGTACAAAGTAACTGCATTTAAAGGCGAGCACAGAAGAAAACCTTCTTTACTGCTGTTAGGCTTGAGACAAAAACAAAAAAAGCTGACAAGAAAACCTTAGAGATCTGCCCACTGTTGCACCAAGTGTGGCAGCGGTGCATGACCGGGGCTATGAGGGTCTTCAACAAAGACCTCCGTCTGCAGGACATCACCATCATGTACTTCACTGCTCTTGCTGCTCTCATGGTCATCTTGGTGGCTTCATATCAGGCCCCAGGTGAGCCCGTTGAAGTGTCCGGTCTTAAGCATGAACCTCTCCCAATGCCTTTTCGTGTGCACCTTGACCCACGCAAGGAGCTCCAGCTGGCTTGGAACATCAGCTACGCTAAGCAGGAGGTTTACATGGAGCTGAGGGTTGCAAAGCTCAGACACGGCGTGGTGCTGGGGATGTCCGACCGAGGTGAGCTGACCAACGCTGACCTGGTGGTGCTGTGGGACGCTGGAGACAAGAGCTACTTCGGGGTAAGTGAGCCTGCAGTGGGTATCAGCAGTGGAAAGTAGAGTAGAGTAGAGTAGAAAATTTCATTCATTCATTTCATATTAACATACTCCAATCATGTGCTTTCATTTACAAATGTACTTATCTTGTAAATATGCTTCCAAGTACTTTCAAAGATTTTTTTAAGACCAATTCACAAATTCATAACTATAATACCAGACAATTTGAGGATCTCCATTCTTCATTCAGTCGTACCAATAGCAGTCAGTTCTCCATCAAAGACAGAGGTGCCTCACTCTGGAATTATCATATACTTACTGCAAAATCTTCACTGTCTATTAGTAGTTTTAAACAGAGATTGAAGACCAGCCTTATTGATCAAGCGTCTAGAAGTGCTTCCACTTAATGTGGACTCACTTCTGCACGTGCACACCGAGAAATTGTCTGTTTATATCCATCTTTTTGGAACGCTGTTTTTTTTGTTTTTTGTTTTTTGTTCTTGCTATTATTTCAATACAATGTATTTTCTTGGTGAGAACTTTGAATAAGCCCATTTAGGGCTTCTTTTCTCACCTGCACATATTTTCATGCTTTTATGTTCATTTAAACTTTTGTACCGTTTTTTTTTGTGTTGTGCAAATAAACAAATCAAATCAAATCAAAATTCCCCCCCAAAAAGAGACATGTCTTTTCCTTTAAAAAGAAATTAATTAATACGGAGAAGTTGTAAAAAAAAGTTTTATTCTGTTTTAATTTTCCCTCATCATCATCATTATTATCATTATTATTATTATTATTATTATTATTGTTATTCAAATTCATAAATGCACAGGAATTTAATAAAAAGGGCTTAAGCAGTGGAGTTCTATCCAGTCCTCATCTGTCTCTGGTCCTTGGGGTGTGGGATTGGTGTTTTTGCACCACCGGTGGATGGTTTTTGCGCCATGATAATAATAACAAAGTATGTTATCAGTTCCTGCTAATTGGAATTCACTCAAATTGCACTAATAGCCGAAACTCTTCTGGGAATCGTTAGCAGATATTTTCATATCAAAGTTGAATCCTGTGCTAATTAAGATGTATAAAATACCTCATTTTTATTTTGTCGCACACAGCCCTTTTTAGTAAATCAGAGTAAAATGTCTGTTTGAAAATTGCCAGTATTCTATATTTTACTGGAAAATAATCTACCCTGTTTTTTCTTTTGTCCATTATTTAGTTATTCGAGTAAAGTTTTGTGGAATTATCAACATAACAGAAGTTAGGGGGAGACCATTGTGTTGCTGACAAAAGTGCCTGGCTTTTATCTGAGATTCCTCCTTCGTCACAAACCTTTTTCTACCTCAGCTTTCTCACATTTGCAGCAGTCAGTTTGAGAACAGAGGGTGTATGTGTAAAAGTTGTTTCATGCATTAAATGACAAAAATTAAGGCTTTGAAAAAACAGTTTTTATTTCATTTTATCTTTCTTACAACAGTTCTGTATAGTTACAAACAACCAGACTTATACAGCCAGTGTCAAATTACTCCTTCAATTCTGTTTATTAAATCAAACTGCCAGATCATCAAAGACACATGTTCAATGTCATGGCAGATAAGAATTTGAGAACCAGATCTGTTGATTAAAATAGATACAAAAGGAACATTGCAGCTATTGTAAGCTTTGAAATCTTTTCTCTGAATTTCAGCTTAGAAGCTGACAATAATGTAGCACACATGAATAGAAAGTCTTCTGCATCGATTTTCTCTTTCTTTTCTTTTCATTTTTACCCCCAGAGGATGAGTTTACCTACAAAATAAAGGTAACTTCTGTGTTCTGTTCACACTCACAAACACACATTCACTTTGCTTCTCACTAAGCCAGGCACATTCCTTATGTTCCTCCAGTTGCATGCTTAAAATGTATTAAAAAGTGTTGAATATAATAGGTCCAATTTGAGGGGTATCTCTGCAAAGCAAATCATGAGATGAACAGATAATTTTTCGGGAGACAAATTTGACAGTTTCCGTTCACCTCAGGAATTCTCTCATTAATAACTTAGTCACTCATATACCTTATCTGAAATCAATAAGAGCTAAATGATGTGGATTATTTTAGTTTAATCACATGAGAATTAAAGCAGTTTAAAGATGTGTTAATAACATCTGAAGCAAATCTGAGATAAAAGAACGACAAAAAATATCCACAATCCCTTTCAGTATATGGAGATAAAATAAATGCAGGGTCTTGCCACTTATTAGCAGGTGTATTTTGGACAAAGAAAACCCTAGAATATTTTTTAACAACAATCTTTTCATGGAACAGTCGTGGCAGATCCAAATGCATGAGATGACAGAGCCAGGAATAATCTACCAAAGGTCTTCAAGTGGAATTATAAACGTGTATAAGCAGAATATTTATATTCAATGAACTGAAAAAAAAAAACCAAGCAAAACTGCCAGGCACCACAAGGCGAAAACAAAAATGACTGGTAGTAAGGCAAGCAGAGCCAACAAAAATCAAACATAATAAAATAAAGTACTTTTATTCAACAAATACAGTTAAAACACAAATGAAAATTGTGCAATGACAATGTGAAAGCAATGTAAAAATGCAAGGAATCAAAGAGAATTATCACCTCTATTAACCCCCCACTCATTCCCTTAAAGGTTTAAAGATGCATTCAAAACAAAACTGAAGAGGAAGTGTTAATTAACAGCCTCATCCATCAGTAAAGGTCATAGATTGAATACTATGTACATAGATATGTAACACACACAGCACTGACTGTATATTGCCCACTTTTTTTCTTCCTTTTTTTATTTTCACACACTGAATCTACTTTAAAAAAACATTGGCTTTAGATTCTTTGCAGCTCGTGTGGAACGGTTATATAAGACTTGCAACTGAAGGGATGGAAATAAAGATAGAGATCTTAGGTGTTATTCTGGACTGGTGCGAATGTGAAAAACATAACAGGAGTGGAGAGACTGAGCTCATGCAAAACCTTCTGGCAGAGAAGAGGAACATCTTGTACAGCCTGTTGAGAAGGTTTTACACCACCAGCTGCCACGGATTAACTTATTTCCTTCTAATAACTGTTTACTCCCCTCTATCAAACAATTCACAACAAATGCTGCAGTTCGTGATTTAATTTGCCCCTTTAGTTGTAAGGATGTTTAGCATTTTGCTCATGACGTATCAAAGTCCAAAGTGTATCTAACGATCTACCTTCTTTGTTTGTTGTATTTTCTCATACCTAGTTTCCTTGTAGGGAGGGTTAGGGTTAGAAAGGTGCTATAATTTTACTTACTTACCACCTCTGTGATTTCCATACAGGAAAACTGACTAATTAGAAAAGTTATATTTAAAATCAGGAGTTTCAGCAATAAAAAAAAATACATTTAACACTATAGGTAAATGTTAAAATATGAGAAATCTTTAAAAAGCATGATTTATTTCTTAGTCCTTCACCTTTGTTTTGTTAGACCATATTTAAACAACAGAACTTCAAATGCATGTTGTCCCACTGAGAGAAAAAATTGTTAAAAAAATACATTGAATTAAATTTTTTCATGCCCAAGGTGTGATAAAACATTTTAAAAAATCCTTAGGGAAGTTTGTCATCATTCATGCTTGAAAGGATTGATAACCAACTAACATTTTCAAGTATAAACTAACACATATTTCAATTATAGTATTATATTTGTTTAGCATTTTGCTCATGACGTATCAAAGTCCAAAGTGTATCTAACGATCTACCTTCTTTGTTTGTTGTATTTTTTCATACCTAGTTTCCTTGTAGGGAGACAGTAATGGCTCGCTAATGAATTTCATTTGTGTCAGTAGTTCATGCTGTGCAGAGATAGATCCTCCAAACCTCTTTAAATATAGAAATAAACTGTTTGCCCCAAACGTTACACTAAATCTAAGTGAAACGAGAGTTATCCATTGTTCAGTTTTGGCCCTTTTAAGATGAGAGACATAACATTGTCTAAATATTTAGTGTCTGTGTGTGTTTGTACTGAGTGGTTATTATCAATGAAGGTTTTGTCAGTTTCACCGCATGTGCACTCTCCTTCAGGATGCATGGAGCGACAGCGAGGGGCACGTATCACTGGACAGCCAACAAAACTACGAGCTGATTGAAAACAAACAAAAGGCGGATGGATTTTATCTGCTCTTCAAAAGACCATTCAGCACCTGCGATCCCAGAGATTACCTCATAGAGGTGGGAAAGGTCTTTATTTATTCATTTCAGAGTAAGTGTTGCAGTATACATATACACACACATATACATATACATATATATATATATATACATACTGTATATATCTTTTGAGGAAGTTGTGTCTACTAAGTTTCATTGCACTTGTTGAGACGAATAAAATATAATCCCTTTTGTGGTTATGGCTCTCACTTCCATAAAAGGCATCTACATTTTATGACTGCTTCTACTCTTTGACTTACAATGATATGTACATCACGTTTTCTTCAGATGATTTCCCACGGTTCAGTCACAGACATTGATACAGCTCATGTTTACTTTCTGTTTTGAAGGACATAAGCTTTGAGGTTTTTTTCTTTGATTGCTTCCCTAGCTTCTCTCTGTGTGCTCCTTTATTTTCCTTGTTTGCTTGTAAATTGAATTACATTTTAAATTCAGCTGACTGGAAGCAGCAGACATCTTTTGCCCTACTCTCATTTTATTTACTTTTTATTAAAAAAAATGTAAAGATATTTTTTTAATTTATTCATAAAAGTGTATTTATTTTCTTGAATCTTTTCCATTACTTCAACTCAATAGTTCCTGTCAATCAGTCAGGTCCAATCGCTCATTGAGGTCTGCTAGTTCTGTATATGTTTTAGAAATGCAAATTACAAGGGGATTCCATTTTCCTTCTGAAAAAATGGCTATGAATGAAAACAATTTTGCAAAAAGAAATTCTTAAAGGTATTGTGACATCATTTTTAACATGCTTTTAACACTATTAAAAGTCTTGGCCAACATCCCTCAAATGTGTCTAAAAGGGTGTAACAGGAAAAACTTCACTCCAGTACTCCATTCCTGGCTTTTTATGACGGTGTTTTTTTGCGCAGTGAAAAACGGGTCCTTTTCCCCCTTTCCTGTCAATCATTGCCCCGCTCCTCCTCCCAACCTCCTCCAACCAACCGCTACACACTTCTGCCGTCTTCGCACACACGCGCGCACACCGAACCACAAACACCCACACACACAGCCCAGACAGGGCGACTACAGCCCGAGGATGAAGTCCGTGACTAGAGGACTCGACTTCCAGTCGAGTCCTCTAGTCACTGACTTCTAACAGCAGCGTCGGAGAGTTAAGCCGGGAGCGACAGGCGAAGCATGCACGGAAAAGCAGCACGGCGAAGTAGTCCACCGCAAACAATCATAAAAATAAAGGCATGCAAGCAGCAGTGTCCCCTTATCTTAAGTCCAGTCAGTGGCCGCGGGTCTTCTTAGCAGTTTTCCTCCGGTGATTAGAACAAAAGAGGCTCTAAACAGCTCCGTGTTAAGCCTGATTTATGGTTCCGCGTTAAATCGACGCAGAGCCTACGCCGTAGGGTTCAGCGTACGTTGCCCGTCGCCGCGTAACCCTACGCCGTAGGCTCTGCGTCGGTGTAACGCGGAACCATAAATCAGCCTTTATGGTGCGCTGGAGAGGAGAGGAGGCAGGGAGCTGGGTGGAGGGGGCGGTGATTTAGCGGGTCGTTACGTCACGGCCCGCCACCAAACCTGATGCGCCGTTTTTGCATAGTTATGCGGAAAATCCCAGAAAGCACACAATACACTGAATGTTAAAAGTTTGTTGTTTTTTGGGTGTAATTGATGTCAAGACACCCAACAAAACACAAAAAATCACAAAAATGTCACAATACCTTTAAGTACGTTTCAAATAAAGTCTTCAGCTGTTTTTCTTTCCCCATAGGTGTTGTAAAAGATCATTAGGTTGATTCTCCTCCTCCTGTTCGTGTTTGTTTTTTTCAGCGAATAATGCTGCGTTTCTCTTGTGCTTTATCAGGAAGGAACTGTGCACATCATCTATGGGTACTTGGATCAACCACTGGGCTCTCTGGAAGAGCTGAATCTGTCCAGCATCCACACAGGGGTACAGCGAGTGTTGCTGCTGCGTCCTGACACACCATCACCTACCCTGCCTCCTGATGTGCAGACACTAGCTGTTGTGGCGCCGGATGTCACCATACCAAGCCAGGAGACCACCTACTGGTGCCACACGCAGAAGCTGCCTGAAAATATGACAAAGAACCACATCGTCAAGGTACACAGTAAAAGCAGCTAAAAATGGAAACATACAGAAAGGAGAGGATGGAAATGTTCATATTTACTTGATTACAAGCTAATCAAAATCAAAAGGGAAAAAAATCTACTTAGATCATGCCAGACTCCATTTGGACAAAAAGAATGTCAAGCCTGTCTGTATGATGTTGTGCATACACTCAGCGTTGCAGTAACAATTTTTAAAATTTGCTTTACAGAGGTCAAATCCAAAATTGAATTTACCAGTAAATATCAGAAAAAAGAATAAGAAAATAATAGTAATGTTTTGGTGAAGGAATCAATATAAAGGGTATATTGACATTCATTTTGAAAATTTAATCCACATTAAATAAAATATTTTAGTTATAATTTTCCTCAATTCAGGCGTACGTAAAAATTAAACTCATACTTTGCTCAACCCACTTTATTTTGACAGGATGTTATACATCTCAGAATGTCAATCCCAAAATATTAGGTCAATATGGGGCTGTTTTCCAAGGTTAAAGTCCTCTAAAACACCATATATAGGATATGTTATCAGTAAATTCAGATTTATATTGGACAAAAACTCTTGCTTTCAACAGGCTAACATCACTTCACACAATAAAGCATCACCTCTGCCTATCACTCTATTATTATCAGTGCACTCCGGTGTTGTATTTCAAATTTAAAGCTAATTATCATCTCATTTCTCCAAGCTTCACATTCGTTTTCAAAGTAGTTTCCCTTCAAACAAAGGGGTTTCCATGTATTGCCTTCCCAATTTCTATAGCCTTCATGTGGCATTTCAACAACATGGGATCGGGAGTGGCTCTAACATGGTGTATTCTTTACGTGAAGTAAAACTGGTTTTGTATGTTTGTATTTAGTTTGTATTTAACATTACTTTGAATTGAGTGAAAATCTAAGGGGGTGTACCATTAATTAGAAGTTAAAGTGGCCTGTCCTGATGGGACATTTCCTTTTATTATAGATATTTATATGCATGAATAAGTGACATTGTATGAAGCTTTAATTTTGGAAGACATTACCGGCTGGGTTGATATTATATGAGGTCAATTATCCTTGAGCTGGTGTACGTACAGTATATCTGGTATTTTATGGGGCTTTGATTTTGAAATACATTGCCAGAATGCAATGATACTTATGTTTCACTTTCTGGAACTACAGATATTCTAAAAAAAAAAAAAAAAATCTGTGGAGACAGAGTTTATATCTAACATCAGCCTGAGTGCAGAGGTAAAATGCAAAAGGCTTCAGTTTTGAAATAGGACACCAGATTGGCCTGGTATTGTGTTGATAGAAGTCATTAGTTTGTTAAATGTATGTCAAATACTAAATATATACAATATATAGAGTTTGCTTTTTATGCAATATATGCACATGGGAGATATGTAAATCAAAGCAGATGTATCATCCTTGTCTCCCTTTCCCACTTTTAGCTGACCTACATGTTTCAGGTCAAGTAGCAAATATAACAGTTTTTGCAGAGACAAAAATAAATAACCTTTCCATTTATCTCCCTCTCTCTTGTTGTCAGTATGAGTCTGTGATAACTCCAGGTAATGAGGCCATCGTGCATCATATAGAGGTGTTTGAATGCTCGCCAGATATCCGTGACGTTCCACAGTACAGCGGCCCCTGTGATGACAAGATGAAACCGGGAAAGCTCAATTCTTGCCGCCATGTGCTAGCTGCATGGGCTATGGGGGCTGAGGTATGTTGGGAAAAACCAAATATAGGCTACCTTACCAATAAACCAAAAGTCGTAATCTCATAAAGTGAGTCACCAGAACAAGATTTATGACGCAAAGTCAAATTAAATTAAAAATGGTGGGGAAAAAAAAAATAAAAAAAATGCTAATTTAGAGATATAGTACATACAAATATATGTCTTCAAACTTGGGTCTTCTACAAGAGTTTTTGGGAATGTACTCTTCTGCTGAAGATGTTGCTGCCAGATGCAAACCTAGAGTACAAATCATGAGCGTGAGACACAGAAATGCCATTCCTGCTCAGATAGGGTTGCCACCTTTCAGAAATAGAAATAAGGGGCACCCGATTTCAGCAGCGCAGGAGCCAAAAAAAAGCCCCAAAACTTCTAAATTGCATAAAAAAGTGTTTATTTTATATGAAAAAACAAAATGCTTTGATTTAAAGTTTAAAGTGCTTTAATAGCATTGAACTTGCATGACTGTACAGACAACCATACTAGTAACTGAAATATCCTCCTATTCTACGTATGTCCACATCAGCCAAGATGTAAAATATAGCCTACAGGTGAAGAATATGGTGTAAAAGTGAATTTATTTCAATAATTCAACTAGCAAATAGTGTAAAAGTTAATTTATTTCAATAATTCAACTAGAATATGGTGTAAAAGTTAATTTATTTCAATAATTCAACTAGAATACTATGTAAAAGTTCATTTATTTCAATAATTCAACTATAATATACAGAGCGCAGCAGGTCCTGTTGTCCTGCCACAAAGATTTTACTGGCCTTAATGTTTCCTGTGTTTTTATTTTGTTCAGTATTGGTAAATTTAGTGTTGATGTGTGTGTGACAGACGTGTGTATGGGGCGTTAATGAAAATACAGGACAATACCGTATTTTACCGGACGGGTGGCAACCCTATGCTCAGAAGTTGCCTGGATTAACAAGGACTGTGTCAGTTGTTGGGAAACCATAGTATACAGGTAGGTAGGTAGGTAGGTAGCGGGTTTGGGGGATGGAGGGGAGGGAGTCCCCTTTAAGGTTGAGGGGACTAAGTTACAGGTGACTCCCTTCCACCCCTCTTTTTGGCTCCAAAAACACATGGCAACACCCAAATGACAAAGTCAAGGCTTCAAAAATGGACCACAAAACAATGCGTGACATAACGGTGGCTGAGCAAGCAGGCAGCCTGCTGAACATAAAGCAAAGAGGACAGGGAACATTGAGGCTGTCAACGTATTTCTCTGCACTGCTCCCTACTGTTTCACAGGCAAGCCTGGCCCCTCTCCGTTTGGATTATCAGCCAGCTGAACAAAAACAGGCGTGATGCCTTCTGTGAGCTGTGGAGACAAGATTAGTTAGGAAATATTCAGGCCTCTTTCATCACCTTTTAATAGTGTTACTTTATTCTCCTCGGCACTGTACCAGGAGGGAATTGTGGCCTAACAAAAAACACAAATCGAAAGAGAAAGAGTGAAAAAAGTGAATGAAGTTTGAAAGAGATGAGAAACAATAAAGTCTGACGCTGTCAGAACATAAAGAGGGAGGATGAGGTGTGTGTTTAGAAGTCTCTCTTAGGCTTTAACTATTATATTACGAAAGGAGGATTCAGTTTAAGAAAATAATTCACTCTTCCATTACAAACATGTACCTGCCAGAGGCTGCAGCAAGACAATCTCTGAAATAGGTGAATAACTGGTAGCAACATCTTGGAAATTTACTGAACAGTTTCCATAATCCCAGAAGGTGCTCATATATTAGAGTACAACCTGACTTATTATTTATTTTGTTAGATTTCAGAAACCTAGTTTATTATTCCATGAGTGTGATTTATATGTTTAGTGGTATCTCACCTTGTGAAGACAAGGCATTATTGAGAGTGCAGAGAGGAAAATTATTGTCATGCAACACTTGCACAGGATTATTCTTGTGTATGGGTGTGTTTTCTTTTTTTATTTTAGTGAGCAATTTTGTCCTTAGGGACTATTGAACTGAAAAGTTAAAGTTTCCACAATCACGTTTGTTCACTTACAAAAATATTACCTCTAATGCAAATATAGTTGAAACCAGAAGTTTACATAAATTGTGCAAAAATACACATGACATTTTTGTCTCACTGTCTGAAGTCAAATCAGACTAAACTTCTCCTTTTTCATGTCAGTCAACCATTACGAAAATTATTTCATTTTGCTAAATGCAACAATAATGAGAGAATTTCTTAGAGAATTTTATAAGTTCTTTCGAGGTCAAAAGTTTACATACACAAAAAGTACTATGTCTTTAAACAACATGGGAAAGCTTCAATGATGATGTCATAGCTTTGGAAGCTCCTGATAGGTTAACTGACAACATGTGAGTTAATTGAAGGCACACCTAGCAATGTATTTTAAGGCCACACCTCAAACACTCTGCTTCTTCATTTGAAATCATGGAAAATCAAAAGCAATCAGCCAATAAATCAGGGAAAGAATCGTTGTAATGTCCCAAGGTGGTGGGAATTAGCTCGATAGGGACATTAACATGTGTATACCCAAAAATGAAAGAACTGGAATACTGACAAATGGGTAAAGTGAACAGAAAAGACTTGTTTATTAACTAAAAGCAACTGAAAATCCAACAACACAAAAGGTTAAGGGAAGGGACTGGTGGTGCCAAAGAGTACAATCAAAACAATGCTATTCTAATAGTCAACAAAATCTAACCTACCTAGCCAAAACAAAACTTCCTACTCTACCTAAAAAAAAAAGTTACAACATGTGGCACTCACCTCTAACCTGGTGTATATAACAGAAAATTACCTACGTGATGCAGTGTACAGGGTTCCCCATCTTACCCTGTAAGGTACTGAGTGGGAAAGATAGCAAACTGAAAATGTACTGCTTGGGAAGGTTAACTGAGGTCTGAACAAACTGAGAACTGAAAAACTACTGAGACTGTTGGCTGTTGCACAGGAGGATTGCAGCTGGAGGGGAAGAGCCCGATGGCTGGGACACAGGTGCTTTATATATTGTGACGAGCTGAGATGATTGGTGGGACCGCTGAGTGATGGCCCAACCGGTGGAGAGAGGTGGAACCGAGTGGAGGGAATGGGCTGGACCTGTGAGTATGAGACAGAAATGGAGGGAGAGAGAGAGGAGCAGCAGCAAAGAGGAGAAAACACCAAACTGCCCCCCCAGACTAGTACACGTAACAATCGTGGAGCTCCACAAGTCTGGTTCATCCTTGGGTGCAATTTCCAGATGCTTGATGGTGCCACGTTCATCTGTTCAAACAATTATACACACGTATAAACATCATGGGAATGTCCAGACATCACACCGCTCAGGAAGGAAACTCTGTGTCCCAGAGATGAATGTGTTTTGGTCAGAAATGTGCGAACCAACCCCAGAACAAAAGCTAAAGACCTTGTGAAGATGTTGGATGAAGCTGGTAAGAATGTTTCATTATCCAGAGTGAAACGAATGCTGCACTGACATGGGCTGAAAGGCCACTCAGCGAGAAAGAAGCAATTACTCCTAAAGAAACATAAAAAAGCGAGATTACAGTTTGCAAAAACACACCAAGATAAATACCTTAACTACTGGAGACTTGTCCTGTAGTCTGATCAAACTAAAATGGAGCTGTTTGGCCATAATGATCAACGTTACGTTTGGAGGAAAAAGGGGGAAGCTTGTAGACCTGAGAACACCATACCGACTGGGAAGCAGGGAGGTGGTAGCATCATGTTGTGCCAAACTAGTTAAAAAGTGGCTTGAGGACAACAAAGCCAATGTCTTGGAGTTGCCATCACAAAGCCCTGATCTGAATCCCTTTCTTTTGGGCAGATCTGAAGAGGCATGTGTGAGCGAGGCGACCGACAAGCCGGACTCAGTTACACCAGTTCTGTTAGGAGGAATGAGCCAGAGTACCGTCAGAAGCTTGCGAAAGGTTAACCAAAACGTTTGACCCAAGTCATGCAGTTCAAAGGCAATGCTACTAAATACTAAGGAGATGTATGTAAACTTTTGACCTCGAAGGAAGTAATATAAAAGTCTCTAAGAAATTCTCTCTCACATTATTATGGCATTTAGCAAAATGGCATAATAACTTGGTAATCCTGACTGACCTGAAATAGGAGTGGTTTCTGATTTGACTTCAGACAGTGAAACAAAAAATGTTATGTCTTGTGTATTGTTGTGGAAAAACCTGCCAAATCTCTTCAACTCATTCTTTCCAACTAGGTGAATAACTGGACTGAAACTGAGTGTAAAAGTTACCAAGAATAAGACTTGAGAAATGATCCAGATTTTAGTCAATTTAATTGCATGCAAAAGGCTCAGAACATACATCAGGCTTCTCGATGCAGAATGACAACGTAACAAAGGCAGCATACTGATTTTAAGGCACAAAGGATAATTCATTCTTACGATTCGACTAGACAAAAACATCTTTAAGGTCAGTGTTAATCTTTTTTGAGCAGACTCCCAGTGTGTACATTTGGCTGTTGTTTTGCTGCTCTCAGCAGCTTGGGTTTGATCAAGTAGCCAAGGCAACATTTTCTATCACATGTATACTCCTGGAGTTTTACACAAAATCTTGAAATGGCTCTGAGCTCCCTTCTGCATCTAAAGAACAACTTTATCTTCAAAACAGATGTGCATAAAATCCAAGGAATAATGAATCATGCATGTCCCAAATGTGTGCACTTGCAGGCTTTTTACTATCCCCCTGATGCAGGGCTGGCCATGGGAGGTCCAAATTCCTCACGGTTCCTTCGTCTGGAAGTCCATTACCACAACCCTCTCCTGATATCTGGTACCTACACTACACACATGAATACTTAAATCTGCCATACACAGTAGTATCATATGCAGCCACCTTCTCTCAAACAAACACTCGTCATCTCTTCCTTGGAGCCTTTGGCTTATTAGGGCCCGAGCACTTACAGTGTGAAGGCCCTATTGTATCTGTAGGAAATTTTATTATTATCCTTCTGACAAAAGGAGGGCCTTTTTGCCCCCCTAAACATGCCCCAAAAGTCACCAAATTTTGCACGCAAGCCAGGCCTGGCGAAAAATTTGATATTTCATAGTTTGCATTAATAGGCGTGGTAAAATGGCTCAACAGCGCCCCCTAGAAAACTTTGTGCCTCAAGCCCCACAATACGGTTTGACGTACATGCACGAAAATCGGTACACACCTGTATCATGTCGCAACTTAAAGAAAAGTCTCTTGGCGCCATGGCCGAAACCGAACCAGAGTCATTTCTGATATGCTTATGGGGGGCGGTGGCCATGAGTGCAAGGGCCCGTTCATCACTGCTTGCATATTTAATTCTGCTTTGAAACTCTTTTACTTTTTAATGTATTGAAAAAAAATCACGTAAAGCACTTTAAATTGTCTTTTACATGAAATGTGCTATACAAATAAACTTGCTTTGACTTGCCGATGTCAAAGCCGATTCAAATGGCCGCTAATTTTTAGGCTACTGTAATACTAATACACCTTTAAAAACCCTTTCTGGCACATTGCTCCTGATATAGTGCACAATGGATGCCACTACTTTTTTCTGGTTCAGGTTCCTTAAGTATCCACCTCTGAGCTTTCAACTTCCTCCTCTCTCTGGCCTTCCTCTATCTCATCGTCAGACATCTCTAAACTAAATTCTCCTTCCACATTTTTTGAAAAGTTCGTTTTCAAAGTTTTCAAAGGGTCAAATTACTGTGCTTATTTGGAAATCTTACTAAATTGAAGTTGAAACAATTGTATTAAAGAAATACAAATATTTTTAGGGACACAAAGATATCTGCAAAAAATTGAAGGCTTAATGTGCACCCAGGTGTGTTATACATCAAAATGTGCGTCTCCATCCTGCGACGACGCACATTACTTTTCTCAGTCAAAAGCGTTACCGTGGCGACGATAGACGACAAAAAGTGCACCCCCCCTTCATCTGATTGGTCCATATTTGATAGTTCGTACTTTCTGCAATAACTTTTGAACGGGTTGTGATAAAGACATGTGGGTGGTGTCATCGGACTCGGTTTTGAGTACTTGACCTTCATTGGCCTGAATTAGCCCCTCCCCTTCTTCTGATTGGTCAATATTTGATAGCCCCTATTTTCTGCCATAACTTTTGAATGGTTTGATATAGAGAGCCGTAGATGGTGTCATCCGCTAAATGTCCAGGCCTGAAGAATCTACATGCAAGTCATACAAGCTTCCACTGCAGGTGAACGTGCTGAACGTGCACAAGGGAGCGAGGGCCCGTTCATCGCTGCTTGCAGCTTTAATTTTTTATCTAAAATTGGTTTTAAGTTATTTTCTTGCCTTTTATGATAGAATTTACCAGCAAGTAAGGAGAAAAGAGAGATAATCAGGTCATGCAGACCCTCGCTTCACACAGTTGCAACATTTCAGTGTATTAGCAATAATAACACCATTTTATTTAAATGTCTCAAATTGTTTCACTTTCTTATATATATGATAAGATCTTCAAAACACAGCAGTCCAGGACCACATGTCGACTGTGTTTTATTCACTCACTCCTTCATTTTTTCTGTAACTTTACTTGAGAAATCTGCTCTTCTACAAGAAATAAATGGTCTTTTGACATTTTTATATACATCATAGTCTTGGTTGGTGTAAAACCATTCGGGGAGTGAATATTTTGAAATTATGTACTAGCAGGTAAACCTACCTAATGTGAAACACATTAATGTCCCAGTATTCTTCATGCAGGCCGACATGACTCATCAGGAATAAGACTGTATTACACCCCCAGCCTGAGGCGGTATGATGCAGGAATCATGGAGCTGGGCCTCGTTTATACTCCTATCATGGCTATCCCTCCTACACAGCATGCTTTCTACCTCAGTGGGTACTGCACATCCAAGTGTACCCAGGCTGTATGTATAAAAAAAACTCTCTCTTTTAACATTATGATTTAAATGTTGTGAATGCTTAATGTTTTATTCGAGCAATGTGAAAATACTTTTTTGATCAAGCTCCACACACAAGCGCCACTGATACAAATCTGTTCATCTGTCCATTAAGGCCTTACCTGCAACAGGGATCTTTGTATTTGCATCCCAGCTGCACACCCACCTGGCAGGCCGTGGGGTGAAGACGGTTTTGGTGAGGGGAGGCAAAGAGATAGAGGTTGTTCAGGAGGACCAACACTTCAGTACACACTACCAGGTGAGACACAGTCAGTCAGTTATTTGTTTTATACATTTAGGGCCCGATTTACTAAAGGTTTGCGTGCGTAAAAACGTGTGCAAACTTGACATCACCCGCAAACCAATGTGCCAGCTGATCTACTAACAGCGTGCAAAGAGGACTGCGTCTCTCAAATGAGCAAAATAGCACACGCAATCCATTTAGTACTTTTGCCCTGATGAATAATCAATATGGGGCGTACCCGCCAGAAATCGCTAAATACTGGGAGGGGAAAATGCAAATATCTCCATTTACCACCCGCAATGAGATTTACCAAGCCTGAAAGTTTTTGCGGGGATTGTGATTGCGTCTGTATTTAATACGTTCGAAAGGAAGGTGCTAATCTCCACATGCAAAAGGAGAAATATTTTATTTGAATGTTAAATCGAGTATTATTCAGCAAAAGGTTGCCACAGGAGGCAAATTCATTTTTTTATTTGTGATAATAAATACATCACATGTTTTCATGGAGAAAAAAGTGTTTCTCATTGTGCGCCTATACTTGTTCTGCAGTGTTCATACCCCGGTCCGGTGTTGTGCCGTATTCAGCACCCCTGCCGTGAAAAGCACCCCCTTGTATATTCAATGATAAGTCTACTTATCATTGAATATACAAGGGGGTGCTTTTCACGGCAGGGGTGCTGAATACGGCACAACAATTTGCCTCGTCCACTAATATCTCTATAACTCCAACTCGTCAAATTTCATTTTGCGCTTGCGACTATATCCTGCTTTCCATCCACTCTCCATGGCGCAAAGTTTGCGTTGCAAACCGTAAGACGCGCAACACCTCATTTAAATACTGAGGTTTGCACCTGTTATCAATTGCGCACGCAATCTTAGTTGATCACCCGCAAAACACACAACAACAGCACGCACAAACTTTTTCAGTGCACACGCAATTTAGTACTCTTTATTTAGGATCTTAGTAAATCGGGCCCTTACTGCGATAAACTGGATACAAATAGATTTTTTACATAAAATCAGTTATCTTTTTGTTAAAGTCCTGTTGTAGGTGGTCACTATGCTGCACCTCCCTACATTGCCTTCCTCCAAAAATGTGACCTCCTTCCCAGATTAACAGTTATAAACAGGGTGTAAGTAATTTCGTGATTTTAGGCCTCATCAGCCACAGTCCACTGTACTCCAACATTATAGAAGACCTCATCTGTCAGCGCCACATCTAAACTGACAAACCACAACGTTAACAGGCTGAGAGAAAGTGGTTGACATCTGTTGTGTTTTATTTATGCGCAGTATACCGAGGCAGGTACATGCACAAAAGCAGCAGAGGAGGACATCTGCAGCACTGTCTGATAACATCTCCAGCTGCTCTTGGTGTCACACTAATCTGCGTGTACATGAGTGGTGTAGATCCAAACCCTGCAGCCTCATTAGGCACATGAAAGCTCGACATTCTTAGCAAAGCTAATAGATCTTTTAGCACATGCTTCAAATAACTATAAAAGATGCCTCAGAGGAAAACATCAAGACCAACCACTGTATCTTAAATCACTCTGCTGAGCAATCCTCAAAATTAAAATGTTAGACGGAGAGAACATGGGATTTTATTGTTGACTTTGAAGACAAATAAAAGACGGTTCTATACAAATCATCAAAGCCCCGCCTTTAAATTCTATTCATGTCACAGATTTGAATCCTATTTGTTTCTTTAATGTTGTCTTGTCCAAATAAATGAATCAGTGTTTGGTTTGGTGGCGTTATCCCTCTTTGTAATGCATTTATTTTTTTCTTCTTCCCATAGACAATCCGAGTCCTTCTGAAAATTGTGAACGTTTTACCTGTAAGTATAACTGCAACTACCAAAGGTGGTGTCTATACTTGACAATTTTGTTAGTTTCCTGCTGTCCTGATTTTCTTCTCAGACAAAATTGGTCATGTTACTTTTCTGCTAGCTCAGGTAACTGCTTCTGAATGGCAGTGCCCCAGATTTGTCCTTTTTCCAAGTTGTCGCATGTGAATAACTGGCTGCTCTGTGAGTTTCCTCCATTAAGCACACTGTAAATATGAATAGGTTGTAAAATTAGAGCTGTGATGGGAAATTCCCAGGAGAAAGGCCAAACACCAGCATTCGAGTTCCTCAAAGCTACATTATTTCTTACAGCGCACTGGCCCATGTTATTTTCACAGGCTTAATTTCTTGTCAGTGATCTTAAGTTATTGTTTTAGCTCTTTGTTAAAAAAAAAAGAAGCTAATTGCAATGGACTGTTGGCATATTTGCGAATGATTCTGCAGGGTGACGACCTCATAACCAAGTGTACTTACAACACAGAAGACAGGAGCGGGCCTACAGTGGTGAGCTGCGTGCTCCATATTCATTACTGTTTTCACGTGTCATTTTCAGCAGAATAACCTGCCTGTCTCCTCAGGGAGGTTTTGGCATCATGGAGGAAATGTGCGTGAACTACATTCACTACTACCCTCGTACTCAGCTGGAGCTCTGCAAGAGCCACGTTGACCCAGGATACCTGCAGAAATACTTTAACTCCATTAACAGGTGTGACTGTTTACCTTCCCTCGTTCCCTGAAAGAATCGGATTGTTCCTCTCTGCCTTCCTTTCCCTCTTTCCATCTCATTTAGCATCCTGCTCCCACTTTCATGTGACTAAGCAGTTTCTGCTCTCTGCATTCTTCCCTCCACACTCAGCATGGTCAAGGTGGTGATGACATCTATTTATCTTCTAATGTTTTGTCCTCCTGAGACCAGGAAATTATTTTTTGTTCCTCGTGAGGGACATCAGTCTCTAGGCCAGAGACCTTTAGGTTGAGTATAAATTATAGACTTTATCTGAATCTTTTTGTCCCTTAAGGGGACATCTTGGGCTCTATTTTGGTGCTTGTGTGTGTGGTGCTTTTAACAAGGGAAGCAATTTCAACTTCCACATTTTATATCAAGAAAAGAGTTAAGCCTTCAATTTTTTGCAGATATCTGTGTGTCCCTAAAAATATTTGTGTTTCTTTATTACACTTGTTTCAACTTCAATTTAGTAAGATTTCCAAATAAGCACAGTAATTTGACCCTTTCAAAGCTTTGAAAACGAACTTTTCAAAAAATGTGGAAGGAGAATCTAGTTTAGAGATGTCTGACGATGAGATAGAGGAAGGCCAGAGAGAGGAGGAAGTTGAAAGCTCTGAGGTAGATACTTAAGGAACCTGAACCAGAAAAAAGTAGTGGCATCCATTGTGCACTATATATCAGGAGCAATGTGCCAGAAAGGGTTTTTAAAGGTTTTTTTTATTAGTATTACAGTAGCCTAAAAATTAGCAGCCATTTGAATCGGCTTTGACATCGGCAAGTTTATTTAGATAGCACATTTCATGTACAAGACAATTTAAAGTGCTTTACGTGATTTTTTAAAATACATTCAAAAGTAAAGGAGTTTCAAAGAATTAAAGCTGCCAGCAGCAATGAACGGGCCCTCGCACTCATGGCCACCGCCCCCCATAAGCATATCAGAAATGACACCACCCACCCACGACTTTCTATGTCGAACCATTCAAAAGTTACTTCAGAAAATAGGATCTATGAAATATCGACCAATCAGAAGAAGGGGCGGGGCTAATTTGCACCAATGAAGGTCAAGTACTAAAAACTGAGTTCAATGACACCACCCACAACTCTCTATTTCAAACCATTCAAACCTTCAAAAGACGGTTCTATGTCATTTTGAGGTGTTTATGGTTGTATTGCATTCCTTCCTGTGCTCCCCGCAGGGGGTTTGGTTTAGGGTTGTTAATAAACCACAGCCCCTGCTTCAGGGTTGTGTGGTTTAAGGGTGATTAATAATGGCCAAGAAGTAGTTTAGGGTTGTTAATAAACCGTTAAAAGTTGTTGATAAACCTTTGGGGATGGGGCCATTTGACAGGCATTTTGACTTAAAATTTATGTAAATCCCAAATTCATGAAATTTGAATATGTTGTAGTCCACAGCGAGGCGAGTTTTGAAACATTTGAATCATGTCCTTACGATAACCTGTTGCCTAGCAACAAGCGACCAAGTCAAATGGACATTTTTTTTTAAATTGAAAGTTAAATATCGCAAAAACTGTAATAATTTGCATAATGAGGTTGTAAGTTTGAACGATGTCTCTATGATAAAGTTCGGCCGAGCAATAAGCGTCCGAATTTGTACATCCGCTGGTACGCAGTGGGACTTTTGCGACTTTAGCCATTTGGGCCACTTGGGCCATTCTGGACGATTGCAATATTGTCATGCCACTACTTGGCATGCCCATAATAATAAAAATTCCTACAGATACAATAGGGCCTTCGCACTGTAAGTGCTCGGGCCCTAATTAAAGACATACACGAGTTAATATTAAAACATATTAGATGCAAGAAATAAAGGTTGCAATGCATTGTGTACTGTGTATCGACAGCTAATTCTGACATTTTCTTCAAAAACTGAACTCAAATCATTCCTTTGCAAAACCGAAGTATTGGCTGTTTTGCCGATGGGCTACAGCAAAAGTTTAATTTACCAGTTAGCTCCTCTAGTGGCTCTTGTAGGCGTGGCAGTCTCTCAGGGATTGTGGTGGATGAGCCCACCTCATTTACAAATGCCTAGAAGCATAGGAAACTTGCTCTGACAATAATGTAAGAAGTAATCTAAATGTTATCTTGTCTGTCTAACTTTAGCTGTAGCCAGCTGTGTTACACACAGCCCCTGATGTGAAAGATATTGGTTGAGTGTTTGAGCGCACCGGTTATTCTCAAATTTTGCTTGCAAAAGCAGAAACCATCGTTAGATTTCATTTTTATTACATTACCGTCTCTCTCGCTCCATTAAACTCTTTCTACATAGCAAACTCTCCCGTTGACTCATCACTCTGACGATGTCACCTTGTTTGTTGCTCTGATTGGTCGTAATGCTAACCAACTGTGTACAAAGGCAGTTTGCAACTGATGTTGTTCCCCCTTGGATGGGGAGGCCCTATGGATCGTTTTACGACCCGACATCTTTCTAGATGTGGGTCTGATCCATCAGGGTAGGATTACAGAAAGGAAAATGAGAGCGGGTTTAGTTTACACTCTTCATCACACACGTGATCACAAGCACAATCAGCAATAAACTTAATACGGCAAACTATTTACCTGTTGATTTACACGCTTAATGAAAGTGCATAAAACTTATACATCTTCTGTCTTGATGTCTGTAGTGCCCTTTTGTTGAACCTCAGTCCAGGAACAGTGCTCTCCATTTGCCAAACATGGTGGAGGAAGCATCATGATGCAGACAAGGTGCTGCAAAAGCAAAAGTTTTGTCAAGTGCATCAAATGCAATATGTTTCTGTGTTTCTTCAAGAGCCGAAAAATATTTCCTGTTGTACTATTCATGATGTTCATGATCTGCTGTGATTAGACTCTTTTGAATCGGAAATAGTTTGTTAACAACTAACATTACGTTACATTACTAATATTTATAACTGTAAAACATTCTTGAGTCTTCTGCTAAATACACTAAGTTCTGTACCAAGCAAGGCCCAATGTCCACTGCAGGGGACAGTCAGTAAAATCTAAATAAACAAGATTTTTTTTAAAAACAGCTTGATGCAAAATATTTCTTTGAACAATACTTAAACTATCATAAAAAAACATTAAAAAAAAAATATATATATTTCCCTCTGGGTCGCAGGAGGTAAAGAAGGAAAATGGCCAAGTATTTTCAAACTGTGCTTCCATCTTTCATCGACTTTTTGTCCATCTCTGCTTCCAGTTTCCATGGAAACGACCTGTGTGGTGAATGTAGTGAGGTGAATGTGACGGAGCAGTTCGTTCAGCTGCACTGGGATGATTTTACTGGAGAAGTGCTGGACACTCTTTACAACACAGCTCCCATCTCCATGCACTGCAACCAGTCCACTGCACGCCTCTTTCCTGTGAGTCCCCACTCATCCCACTGATGTACCCCACATCCAACTCAGTGCCATCTGTTGGTTTTTCTTAGCTATGCTGCATTTTATGGATGAGCAGAATTTGAATAAATAGCACATAATTGATTTTAATTGGATTATAATGGATTGGATATATTTGGCCTGAATTGGACTTGTATTAAATGTGTTTGCATGTAAAAAAAAAAAGAAAAGGAAATTGCTTTTGCGCATAAATTAGTGCTATTAAATTAAATTAAATTAAATTCGAGAGCAGACATTAGCCAAATGGTTGAGATGACTACTTGTTAATTTCTAATATAAAACCTGACTCACACACAATATGTTTGCTTTAAAGTGAATAAATCAGTCACAAACTGTGTGAAGGCCTTGATCAAGGTTTACTGCTGGAAATAAAGTTCTCTCCTTGATATGAAACATCAGTTGTACGGACCAAATAGGAAGAAATGCACAGGCATATGGATGAAGAGCACCGGACTGAAGCAGCAATTGAATAGAGGATTAGATGGGTTGAGTCATACAGAAAGGAAAACCAGGACAGCTTATGAGAACAAAAAAAATAAAAAAATCTGCCTCAGCTGTGCTTAATTGGATAAGAATGTTGTGATAATTTGATCCCAATGAGTTTTAATTACATGGTTTAAAAATATTTAAAAAGCACTTCTCTGTGTAATGAATTTTAATAACTTAAGGTGTAAAAACAAATGGTTTGGACTCATTTCATAATCACAGTGGCCTCTCAAAACAAGCATTAGCCACATTCAGTTGACATATTGCAAAACTACAAGTGATGCCAACTTTCTCCACATCACCTAACCAGTGACAAAAACTGCAAAAGATATTTCCATCTGGTAGAAGACAGCGTAGGAAGTGTTTGGGTAAGAAGCCTACTGGAAAAATAAGCTGTTAGTGTCTTTGACCTGAGGGCTGCAGAGAATGTTGACATTTCTAAAAAAAGCCTAAAGACCCACTTTGTTTAGTTGCTAGCTTTTAATTAATTTTATTTCCTCTAATGTACTATTTTGGTCCCTCCGTCATATTTAATTTAATTTTAGTTTTATTTAACTTTTTTTTAATTATTATTATGTTTGTTGTTGAATGCGGGGGAGTGGGGGGATTTGGGCCCTGTTTTTACCTTTTTAAATTGTATAATTTTTAAACATGTAAAGCACTTGTGCTACATTTTCGACACTATTCGTGTGCAGCTTTTGAACCTTAAGTAGATAGATCTATATTGATTTATTTAATTAGACATAAAAAGACATTCATGTGTAAGATTGGGAAACTTTGAGCTCTGTTTAAAGTTTAGCAAATGTGCTTACCAGCACCACTAAGCTCATTAATTAAAAATACCCCTCTAAATTGAACGCTTTCAGTCATTTTATAAAGTTTATAAAAGAGGCATGTTGTTTTTTCTATCAGTGTATATTTCACACTTTGTTGTAAGTGATAGAAAATATTAAAGTCCCCTGAAAGTAATTGAGATATTCATTTTCTGATAAAACTACAACATGAGAGGAATTTGTCAAAATAGTCAAAATAGATTATTTTGGAAACCTGAATGAATGGTTAAAAATGTTATGTGTGCGAGTCAGATCCACCACTTACCATCAACAATAGCAGCAATGCTAAATACGGCAAACAACAAAAAAAACACCATAAAAATACAATCAAATTAAACTTTCTAGATTGAAATTTTTACACTTGTTGCTCCAAATTTCCCAGGAAGTTGGGAGCTGTGTAAATGCTGTATAACAACAGAACACCAAGGCTTGCTAATCTAATAAACCCATAATAAATTTAGAACAGAACCTATGTAAACCATGCAAATGTTGAAAATGAGGAAATGTGAAAAAAAGAAAAAAAACTTTGAATTTGGGACGGAGTGATGTTTACCTGTGCATCTTTTCATTTAAAAGCAGACTATACACCTCAAAGATTAGTCTTGGCGAGACGACTTGTGGTTTTTCAGAGAAGAATGTTGTCCCACATTCGTCTTATGTAGCTGTTCAACAGTCCTGGGTCTTCTTTGTTTCATGTTTGGCCATTTATGTGAAAAAGTCAAGATGTTAACATTACATTTGTTTCTCCAGGGTAAGTGGGAAAAACAGCCCTTACCAGTGGTGACATCTATCCTGGAGAAACCTCACTACCCCTGCGAGGGAGGTGCGGTCCCCACCAGCTGACCCAACACAGCTCCAGGATGGAGTGGGGTCATTTCTGGTCATTCCAGGCCATCAGAGTTATAGTTCATATTATGACATATATATATATTAAGGCATATACTGTATATACTGTACATGTCTGATCCTCTCCTCTTTCCTCTGTGGTTCCTTGAACATCTTTAGTGCTGAATAATAAAACTCAAACATTTTAAGTTAAACAGACTTTTAATTCACAAGTGTTTTGGACAGGAGACACAAGTCTGGATTAACAGGAGTTTGGCTGGCCATCACGGCTCTTCAGTTGTGATTTTTCTTTGCAGCCCAAACAAACACGCACCTTCAACGATTGTATTTAACAGCTTAACATCAATAAATTCAGTTCGTTTTTCTCTAAAGAATCAAATTCAACTATTATTCGTTCACAGATACTGCAACATTCACATCACACAATGTGAGAGGAGGAAATTATGCAAAAAAAAAATACAAAATTCTGCAAACCTCTGTGGTATCTGCGTTTCATCACGGTGTTTCACATTTCCTACATAAATCTTGTTATTAACCTATGGTGCTCCTGAGAACCCCCATTGCAATGATTTACAGCTTTCTGGCTACAATCAATGAATCCTTCCACATTAGTAAACACTCTGTGCTCACTGTGCAGCTGCAAACATCACAGAGACAAGCGAGAGCAATGCATACAAATGCATTGTACTCTTTGTGCTTAACACAGCCTTACTCGCGGCTTCTGTTCGCCAAGTATGTGAGATAAACTTTGGGTCTCGTAGACGGCAAATTTTTTTGTAACGTAGCATGAACAAAATTGGAAATCTCACAAACTTCTGAAAACAGGTTGTAACACATTGTGCTTGGCACTGCCATCAAGTCCAGCGGCAGATGAAGAAAAAAAAAGAGGAATGTGACATGGTAGAAAAAGCTCTGAGTATCAAGGTTTTCTCGTACGATCTGTCGATAAAATCAGAGACCTTCAAAATAAAAGTCTAATTTTTTTCCTAAAATAAAATTTACACAAAGTACCACAACTAGGAATCTAAAACAGGATGCAGACTTTAAATGAAAACATATACATGCATATATAATATCTTATTGAGCCCTTTTATCATTTCTTTGGTAATAAGAACAAATTTTGTCTGTTTTATATGAAACATTACACACAGACGCACCATTGTCATGAATTCTGTCCAAAGGTTCACTGATAGATTTTCTGAGTTAACTAGTTAGTCTTCACAGTTGTTAACAGAGTCCTAAAACTAATACATGTCGTCACAAAGCTTTAAAAACTGTCATAATGGGTGTTAGCTGCAGATTAATAGTCACTAATAAATTAGATTTGACTGTTAGTGGTTTGGCATGAACAAGAATAGTCTGGATTAGCAATTTTCTGCTAAAATTGGATAAACATTTGTATTCACTTTATTCTTTTAAAAAGCTTAAGATCAATTTGGGTGTGTACAAATCATCTGATTCTAACATATGAACTGAACTGAATATTCATGGATGACATGACAACATATATTCATAAAACTGTAGTTGGTTTAACTTCAGGCCATCTTTACCTGAACAAAATAATAAGATTCAAAATTAACATTGTTGTCATTATATCCATTTCAGTCGCATCATAACACATAAAATGCCCAACATTTGATAAACCTTGCACTTGAGAGAATTGTGTAAAAACAGCTGCTCCTGCATGTTTAAAAAAGAAAAATCGTAAAGTTGGATGTTGTGTTTTCTCCAGTCTTTAGTGTTTCTCACTCGTAGATGCCTTTGACGCGTTTATTCGCGGGGTCAAACGGAGATTTGAGGTGGGCCTTGGCCTTGTACACCTCTCCCATCCTTTCCAGGGTGAACTCACCACTTTTAATGAAATCTGCACTCACCTGATGAAGGGAAAAAAATCTTGGTTTGTGAAAATACGAGAAATGTGGAATTGAAAAAAGAAAAGTAAGAACAGCATACTCAGAAATTTAACTTTTGGGAATGAAACATTAAAAACTAAACAACTGCCTCCTCTCCTTCTCCCTCTTTCTGCCATGCGGTTTCTCTTCATTCATTACACAGCTGTGTTTCCATCACCCCGAGGCAACCGGAGTTACACTTATTTCTCAGAGAATTATTCGAGTAATAAATAATACTTGCTGAGAACAGATCTTGACTCAAGATCACAAGCAAACATTTGTTGATTTACACTGTGAAGACTTGCTTCTTTCCTCCCCAAATGAAAGAAGGTCCCCCCATAATGTGACCAAGCACATTTAGACCATGTTCCCACTAGAAAATGTTTTACGGCATCCATTTAAAAAGGAAAAAAACCTTTGTTCAGCTTTAAAGAAAAATCTAGAATGGTTTTCAATTACAGAACGAGACTTTGGGGCATAGTTAATATTACTTTGTGCATGATAAACATGCTATCTTGGCATTAAAATGTGACCCTCAGTATTTTTTAATGAGGCAAAGTGATAAACTAGTCCCTGACAGGCAGGGATCCCTGGCAGATATTCATTTATGGGAGTTTTCAATAGGAAATTCAGGGAGGAGATCATTCGAATGAATCACTGTAGAATGATGAACTACCACTTGTACAAGCAATTCACTGCAGAATATGCCACCGTTTACTGTCAGAAATAAAAGCAACAACGTACGTTTGGCACTTAAAGAGGAGGGTGCACATTGACCAAAGAAGACAGAGTGAGAAGGATGCGCTGCAGATTTCTGTTCACATGCCTGCATGTCCTGGTAAAGATATTTACAATCTTCCCTGATCTTAGCAAAACAGCACAACTGAAATAATTTACATGAACTGGTCACCATGTTGACACTAATATGCTGTCTGCAGTAACAAGACAAATGCTTGGATATATTACTTTCAAGACAGAACAATAGAAAAGGGATTTTTAATTTGTAGGTGTCTTACCACTCCTCCATCAGGGTTTCGGATATATCCATAACCAAGAGTTTTGTCAATAAAAAAGCCGTAGTCAGAGCGACGTAGGGAACCAACGGGAACTCCATTACGGAAAATGGCCTCCAGACCAAACATTGGTACTTTCCTGTTGGACAGGTGGAGGATAGTAACAATAAATGTGACATTCTCTATTGTAGGACTTATCAGGGTCATTTCAGCGAGACATGTTTGGCAGTAGGGCTGTTCGATTAATCGATTTTAAATCGTAATCGCGATTATGTAATTAGAACGATGTTAAAACGTGAAAATCGTAAAATCGATTTTTCACTTTTTTTTTTTTTTTTACCTTGTCTGCACACATATTAATGATTAATACCATATTAATGATTGATGGAAATACCTCTCAATACCTGCGACAAGTGCCCCATGGGAGAGGCTCTTTAAGTGTAGGAGGGGGCGTTGTAACATGCCACCGGGCATCCCTCAAGCCAGATGCCGTAGACCGGCTCGTGTTCCTTGCAAAAAACTTGCAAATGTGAACAGCAAATGTAATGACTGACATTACACACCTCTACCTCCTTCATGGGTTGCATTATTATTTAGCATGCAAAGACCCAGTTTACTTTTAATTAGAAAATGTCTTGTTTTATTTAATTGGAAATATAACTTACTGTATGTTTGCAAGTGCTGATTTGCTGGTTTTTTTTTCAGAGATAAAACTTTATATTTTATTATATTTTTTAAAACTTTTTTTCAACTTATTTTACAGAGTTTTGCACTTTATTCATTCATTTTTGGTTTAATAAGAGCAAAGTTTGCACTTAAAGCCCAATGGGGCAAATGTTCAATAAAAAAACAGCATATTTGAAATCATTTCTTTGCCTTTTGTCAATTCACAAAATAATCGTAATCGAAAATCGAAAATCGGATTTTGAGAGAAAAAAATCGAGATTTTATTTTTGGGCAAAATCGAACAGCCCTATTTGGCAGAATGATATTTTTTATTTGTTGTTTTTTTGGGGGCACAAATGCTCTGGCATAGATGTGAAAGAATTCAGTTGAAACCAAACCAAAAGCTTCTTTAAACCCAGACTAATCAAATTACAACAAAAATGCAGGTTAAGGATTTTTAACAATTTAAATTCCCACGAAGGCTTCAGATAGAAGTCCTAAGTCACGATGTGGATCAGAGGTAATAACCACGGTGAGATAAACTCCAGAGATAAACAAAGATTGTTTGAAACATTCAGTGTTAAAGTTACCAAGCTGATCAAAGACTCCACTTACTCATCGATGGTGAAGCAGACGATGCGCCTCCTCAGCCCCTCCTCCTTCTGTTTCTCGAGGCGATCGCGGCCCTGGAATGGGATGGAGCTCTTCAGTTTGCAGGTGAAGGCAAGCCCGGCCTCCAAGGGCGTGTCATCAGGACGGAGGTCGGCGTGCCAGTGTCTGTACCCTTAAAATAAAAAGGCAGAAAACACTGAAAAAGTGTTGTGCTGAAAGACGAGGAGGGATGTCCGGCCGATGGGGATTTATGGGGATAAAACAAGACACAGTTATGATACAAATGTAAATGTAGAGTTCTATGTTCAATAAGAATAAAAATTAGAATGTTTTCACATACTGGGGATTCGTCTTGGGTTTTGGTAATTCTAAAATTACTGACAATATCAACAACAGACACAGAATAATAATAGTGATCATAAAATTGTGTAATTGGCAATGAGGAAGCTTTATGAAATAATACGATTGAATAGAATTACAGCACTAGAGGAAAGAATGCAATGAAAAGAAAATGTATAGAACATTTCTACTATTTTTCCTGAGAACTGTAAAATTGTGCAGGGCTGATCTGCAAAACATTCAGTTATTCACAGGTTATAAAGTATTTTGTCAGTAAGTATGTTGGACTACTAATTTATGACGAAATCCCTCTAAAAAACGTGACTGGAAAAAGGTACCGTAGTACAAAACCAGAGCGCATTATCAAATGCACGCGACAGGGACAGGAGTTTTCCGGCAGTACGCGCTGGTGCACTGAAAGTATTTCAAGTACAGAAAGATCAAACATATTCATTCCTAAAACCATAAATAAAACGTGGGGGAATCAAAACCTTTTTTCAACTTCCATTATGTCCTTATGTCAGCTGCACTTGGAGGACGAGTTGAGTGATGTAGGTTACCTTTCTCTATGCTGAGTGAGTCGATGGCTCTGTAGCCTGAGTTGATGATGCCGTGCTTTGCACCAGCAGCCATGACAGCGCGGTACACGGGTAGACAGGAGTCTTTGGGAATGTGCAGCTCCCAGCCAAGCTCACCGACAAATGAGAGACGCATCGCTCGCACCTGGATGAGAGGGGAGTCTGAGATTAGGTTTCGGAGAGATGGAGTGGTGCATAAAGGAAACCACGGTGCTGCGCTTCTGCTCGATGAGATCTCTTGTTCCATAAACACCAAAGAGCAGTGAAAGTAGAAAAAAAAACATCGAGGATGAGATGAGATGCAGAAAGACAGAAACAGTGAAACTGCAGTATTGCTTCAGAAGTTAATGTGGGAAAGAAACAAAACGAAAAAGATGTTTTGGCTCCCAAATGTTTAGTGAACCAACTGGCACTGCTCATAGATGTTTTTAGTGAAACACTGAAACCTGAACTCCAGTAGCAGGTAAGATGATCTACAGCACATTATGCTGCAGCTTCACATTGAAGGAAGACAAATCCTACAAAGATTACATTTCCCTGACTCATGCCCATCCAATTATTCATCAACTTCCACTTATCCAAGTTCAGGCTGTGGAGGTAAAAGATGAAGTGGGTTGCTATATCACAAATTCCGATCATGGCTTACGACTACATTTTGAAGATGTGGGAAAAAAACTCACTTGTACAAGTTTTCTGGTGAGATTGACAATGACAGCTGACCAGCTGCCAAATAGAGTTTAAAAAATTGCTGCATTTTTTCCAAACACGGACCATCAACGACTTCCCGGTTGACCGTCTGGGAGTACCGATTTGAGGTGTGAGGTCGGTAAGTTTCTCATTAGATCTAAGTATTTATTTTACATAAATTCACTACACTCACTTGAGCAGTTTGTTTCAGATTAACATTATTATGATCAACATTAGTTTGACCAGAACAGGAAACTGCAGAGCAACTGATGTCTCCAGTTTGGAAACGACTGTTAAAATATATTTTTTTTTAAATGAGATAAATATTTTTTGGAAGCAGATAATTCATCTCTTTGTAAGGCTTGCAAATATCAACATAAGTGAAAAGCAAATGCTGTTATAAATATTTTCAAAATAACAAGGATGGCTATAAAGAAGAGGAGAAGGCAAAGCAACCGAGTGAGAAAATATGCAAGGCAGTTTTTTTTTTTATAATTTCCCCAGTGGGTGCAGTGACAGCAAGTCCATCTGGCCAGTCAGGGATCACTCTGGGTCCCATATGTACATCATGAAGCTCTGGGAAGCATAACATTGTTCACACCACATGCACATGCACACACAAACACATGCCTCATATAGAGAGTCACTCAAACACGCACCAGGCAAAAGCAAAGGCACACATAACGCACACACTTGCACGGGCACATCTACGAATGAACTAATGTGAACGCAGGCACACCAGCTTCAAATGACAACAAAAACAGAAAGAGACGGAGAAACTAGAATCTAATGAGCTACGAGGGCTGCAGAGGGCACAGAGAGCTCTGCTTACGCAGCAGCGCACCCATTAAAATGTCACCCATACAAGTCCAGCAACCAGCTGGATCACAGCACACGCAACACACTCGCGCATATGCACAAACACTCCTGCAGGGTTGTGTGAAGATGCTGAATGCAATCACCAGGCCGTTGTATAATTCACACAAGAGCAACTAAGGCAGACCGAGGGTGTGTGAACATATGTGTGTCTGCATGTGTCCGTGCAACATAATGAGAGGTCAGAAACGCTGAGGTCAAATCAGGAGGCGGAGGATGCATATGTTACAGCAAAGCTGAATAAATTACAGCGATCTGTACGTATGCAAGGTTAAGCTTTACTTTCACAGCTTAAAGAAAGTAAACAAGAGGGAGAAAGACAAGTTGAGCTTACAGACTTAACACGTGTGTGTTACAGTTGTCACCTGATGTCCTGCTGCCTTGACAGTTTTGTGAGTCGAAAAAGGGAAAGCTTCATTGCTCAGGTCTGTGTCCAAAACCTCTTGCAGTACGTCACGGCTGTAAACGTAGGAACAAACACTGAAGCGTGAGAAACAACGACACTTGATCAATGCACTCTCTTTTTCTCTCTTTTTTTTTTTGCATTTGCAGCTGCTGTTGCCATAGTTTAACAATATTTTTTGTTTTTACAATTTATACATATTTTTTCCAAAAATATAACTCTGGAAGTAACTGAAAATGTACAAACTGTCTCCTTCTCCAAAAAACTCACACACAAACTGAAATCAATATTACATAAAGATGAGTCAACAGAGAGAGAAAAAAAGCTCTAAGTTTAGCTTACTTTTCTACTTCTACACTTGTATGTTTGTGAGTGGGAGGATGGAGAAAACAACGCGTGAGGCCTTCTATAAGAGATATTTTTGCAACAGTGTGGCAAGAAGCCAGGGCTGTAGATATATTTGGGGACGGGTTCAGGTTCTGTTTGTGCATGTCTGTGTGCGAGTCCTTTCTTCTAAGAAGCAATCAATTTGTCATAGATGATGGAAATGTGTGTGTGTGTGTGTGTGTGTGTGTGTGTGTGTGTGTGTGTGTGTGTGTGTGTGTGTGTGTGTGTGTGTGTGTGTGTGTGTGTGTGTGTGTGTGTGTGTGTGTGTGTGTGTGGAGGGGGGGGTTCTGCATATGTGCGAGTAAAGCAATTCCTGCATATCGGGGTGACAGTAGGGTAACGTGCAGACTAACGGACTGATATTTTCAAACTGTCCTGTGAGCTCGAGAGCCCAAGAGCAAAGGCCAATTAGCAATATGTAATCAGTCAATGCTGAGTGCACATGTGTGCGAGCCAATTTGAGGAAGGAACACATGTAACCACCAATTTGTTTTTCTGACTTGCCACTTAAATTTGGCTCTCAGCGTGCTGTGCTGTGGATGCATACGTATATCGCATAATTTCTTTAATTATATACACCGTTCATAATTAGCTCTCATTTCCCCCTTTAGTGCATGCTGCTGTGTGAGGGAAAAGCTGCAAGTTTGAAGACTCTCATCTCTGGAGGATTAAAATGAAACATCATTGGGAGAGAAAACACAGTCAAAAGCATTTACATAAACACTGTAATCTCCTCACTCCTCAAGCTTTACAGGGATCAATTTGCTTCGTAAGAAACTAAAAGCTAAATAATGCAAGAATCATTTCCTGCATTTGCATATATATTTAATACATAATCACAACAGACGACAAGGATGTAAATGCACCAATATGCTTGGTGCATATTAAATGTGCAAAAGAAATATTATTAACATAGGTATTAATAATGAGAGACATACAGATTTACTAGCAGTACTCTGGTTTGACGTAAGCAAAAACAAAAAAAAACTGAAAGGAGGTAAATGAGAGCAGGCCAGTGAGCAGCAGATGGAGGAAGGCAAAAAGAAGACAGATAAAGCCATGGATACCTTGTACAGAGACTGCAAGAAAATAAACAGAAGAGCAGAAGATAAGAAAAGCCCACACAGAGAAGTAGGCGAACCTCCTGCTGGTGAGAGGGAAGAACAAAGACAGAGAGGTGGCGAGGAGAGAGGGTGAGAGGGGAGGAGAAGAAGTAAAGGCGGCCTGACTTGCTCTCAAACAAAAGAATGCTGTAGGAAGCAAGAAAAAAAGTGACAAGCTTGAACGACCTCCCGTGTCCAAATCTGCAGCACTATTTTCACCTGAACCAGCCACAAATTCTGAGCAGTATGTAATGGCTTTGGTCCACGAGGTTAAAGAAGGGGAGTGAAATGGCATTTATAGTTGAGCTGCTGTGGTATTTCAGTTTTTTGTCTGAAACGCAGGAAAAAACTGAAGTTCAAGAAACAAATGGTTCAGAAAAACCCAGTGAAATAGTTTGCGCCAACCTGAAAAGTCATGGGTTTTGTGGTTTTGCATTAGAAACTCCAATCCCACTGCGATCCTGCCATTTTACCACATTACCAAAAAAATGTAGATTTACACAAAGGAACGCATGGAGAAATGTAAAAAACCCTACAAAGGTTAGCAAAAAAGTGCTCCAGCTTTTTTCATGACTGTTGACAATTTATGATCCTGCATCTGAAAGATGAGCACAACAGATTCATTTCTGACTATGTGAAGTTATTGTGATCACTAAAAGATGTGATGTGAAGCTCTGACAAAAAAAAAAAAATTAACTCAATATCTGAGTAAACTCAGGACACTAAAAAGAGTAATTGTAATAAAAAAAACACTATAATGTACAGTTGGGTCCATACTTGGATACTCTTAAAACTGTCCTTTAATTATACTTTCAAGTGATGTGGAGTACAGCCCTGTAGCACCCTATAATGTAATAATTTCCTGAAAATGTAATAACGCCTGAAAATGTAATACAATTTGCACTTAACTCAATCAAAAATGTAATAAAACCCAATAATATAATAACTTCACCAATAATGTAATAAAATATCCTGACTGATATTGTAATAACATTTTTACCAATAATGTAATACCTTATTACATTATTGGGAATTTATTACATTTTCAGGTGGGTCTTTTTTTTCTTTTCCAAAACTGATAATGTAATATTTGACAAATAATGTAATATATTTGTTCATTTTCAGTCCAGAGTTCTACATTTTGTGTTTTAAGTATCTAAGAATGTTATATACACTGGATTTGAAACACCAGAATGACTATTGGGTTAAATTGCAGACTTTGAGTACCATGTAATAAATTCCCAATAACGTAATAAGGTATTACATTATTGGTAAAAATGTTATTACAATATCCGTCAGGATATTCTATTACATTATTGGTGAAGTTATTACATTATTGGGTTTTATTACATTTTCGATTGAGTTAAGTGCAAATTTTATTACATTTTCAGGCGTTATTACATTTTCAGGAAATTATTACATTATAGGGTGCTACAAGCCCTCACTGTCCCTGCCTTTGCCACTGCTTTTCAGTGCACATCGGTGCTTGCGCTCACCTTCTACGATCCGCTAACTCTAAATATCACTCAACTTTTCAACTTCCCATCCTTTTGTGTTCAGGCATGAGTCACAACTTGTAAGCCAACGTGTCGCATGCAGATAATCCCTTCCTGAAGATGAGGAATTCATGGAAATCCCAAAAGAACATACTTTTTCCATTTGTCTTACTTTTCCAGGCCTTTACTGCAGCTTTATTCATTTATTTTATTGTATTTTGTGTTTAGAGTTGAGATAATTCTCTTTTTTTACAATCTTTCACTTCCTTATCTTTAAAACCGCCATGAGCTGGGGGCCAGCATGTTTAAGGTCATTGCCTAACTTTATTTTAAAGCTCCTTCAAATCAATTTTTCCTACATTCGGCTGAACCAAAGCAGATACTATATCGCTGAAAACCTGAGAATCCATGATGCTGTTCCTGTCCTCCTGTCACACGATCAATAAAAGCCAGTGTTCCGGTGCTACTGGAAGCCAGAGACGCCTACGCCATCACACAGCCTCGGTGTTTTACAGGTGGTATTGTATACTTCATACATACGTCTTTCCAAACTTGCTCAAATCTCTTTTCTCCCCATTATTCTGGTGCAGGTGGATCTTTGTGTCATTTGTCCGCAGAAAGCCATTGAGAGGCTGGTTTGGATTTTTTAGTTATTTTCAAGCAGTGTCAGAGTTTAATCTGACCTTTGTATTCCACTCCCATCTCCCTCTTGTTTTTTCCCCCTTTACCAACCTCTTGGGTCCTTGGATGCTGATCATCCCCATGTCTTCAGAGTGGTCCGTTAGCTGGCATTGGAACCCTTGGTCCTGCAGAACTGTTCTAATGTGGTTCCAGTTGTGTTCTGCCACACCGCCACCAATGGCCAGGTAGTATGCATCCCCTTAAACAAACGGCAGTGGTAAGGTCGAATAGGACAAAGTTATCAATTTGCCAAAAACGAGAACCATCTACATTCAACACCACTTGTGCGAAGTAGAAAACAATTCGTACACTCAGGCAGAGGTGGGTAGAGTAGCCAAAAATTGTACTCAAGTAAAAGTACTGTTACTTCAGAATAATATGACTCAAGGAGAAGTAAAAAGTAGTCATCCAAATAATTACTTGAGTAAAAGTAAAAAAGTACTTGGTGAAAAAACTACTCAAGTACTGAGTAACTGTTGAGTAACGTCTGATTTATTTTTTAACACAACCATTCAAACAGACAAAAGTACAAAATAATCATCTTCAGGCAAATTAAATCAATAAAATAAATTAATAAAAAATAGCTTTAATTAAAATAAGCTTAAAGTAAATTCAAGTACTTTAATAAATAATAAAATAACAGAATAAAAAAATAAATTAAGCACAAGTAGCACAAAATTTCAAGCCTTTGTACTTTTCTTTTTTAACCAGGCAGAACTAGAACAAACATGAACTCATAGAAACTCTGTGTGTGTTTGAGTCTGTGTAAATGTGACAAAACATGCAAAAACAAACATTTTTCCCAAAGAATCACCCAGTGATCTCATGAGATTGACGCGTACGCGGAGGATTAAAAGAAAAGTAACAGCTCAACGTAGCCTAATGTAGCGGAGTAAGAGAAACAGTTTCTTCTTCACAAATCTACTCAAGTAAAAGTAAAAGTATAGTGATTCAAAACTACTCCTAAAAGTAAAAAAATTCCCCAAATTTACTCAAGTAAATGTAACAGAGTAACTGTAACTCGTTACTACCCACCTCTGCACTCAGGTTTTCCCATCAAAATGTTTGGTCATATTTGTTTAAGTTGGCACTCTTTCCATTATCTTCAGGTGAAAATATTTGTTAAAGAAAATGTCTCAATCATACCAAAGTAACTCTCACAGCTCAGAGGATTTCATTGAAGTGTTTCACTCAAGACTGTAGGGCTGAGCAGTTAATCAAATCTTAATTGTGACTTCATAAAACTCATAATATTCATTACTTAATGAAAGAATTTGTCTAATTTTTCCTACTGGTTCATGATTATTGCTAGCACCATGAATCATGCATCACTGACTCCAGCCTTCATTCGTCTCCCACGGACCAAAAGGGACGGGTTACTTTGGTTTGTATTGCACTTTGAGGTGAAGTGTCGTAGTACAGAGAAATGACAGCTTCTGCTTCTCACCGTTGGATTCTGGTGACAGAGGTAGGTTGGCAGCTCCAGGCTCCAGTCTGCTCACTGTCAGGTCGGCCTCCGCCCCTCCTCTCTTATTCAACATACAGGTGTACACCGTGGAGCCTGAAACATGCACAAAGCACACGCACACACACACACACATTAAACAAGGTTGGCAGTGAAGCTTTTAATTTACAATACAGTAATAACATTAGGGGTGGGCAAAAATATCGATATGGCAATATATCGCGATACTTTTCCAGCCGATTCAATATCGATATTAGAAATTTGAATATCGATATTTTTTTTTTTTTTTTTTTTTAATCCCCGATTTTTTTCCCATTATATCACCCAGTGGTCCTACCTAAGTGACAGTCCTGGGCATTGCCACTCTCTACCAACCCTGGGAGGGCCCTGCACTGAGCTCAGGTTTTATTTCACGTTTTATTTCATTTTATAATTTATTTTTTATATAACACAATTGCCTGTCCTTAAAAAATGAAAAATAATGGACAGAGGTTTATTTATTTATGGATTTATATCTATACTGACTGATCACTGTGCCTGTCCTTTGTTTTAGTTCCATCTTTCTTGTGTTTATTATCATTTGTCACATAATTAAAGCAACCTCATACTAAATTTAATGTTAATTTCATATGATGTAAATAATATGAAAAACATATACAAATAAGTCGTAACTTTAGGTTGTATAGTTATAATAAAACATATATACAACTTGGATTTTAAGATGTGTAATGCATTTTAAAAATTTTCGGTGAACTATGTAGAATATAATAATCGGGATATCGCATAATCGGGATATCGCAATGTGTATCGTATCGTGGCTCAAGTATCGTGATGCGTATCGTATCGTGAGGTCCTTCCCAATACCCACCCCTAAATAACATCTAATTTTTTTAATGAACATCTGAACTGTAATAAGACACATAGTTAGAGGCTGAGTAAGTCTTTGTTTTCTTGTTAAAGAAGTTATTAGAGACTCTGCAGCAATGTAGGAAAAATGCATGTCTATATCTAGCTTACAGTTCAAGGCAACTAAAATGTATTTACAGCTTTATCAAATGTGTCATCACTTCATATTTATCACATGGTAAGGGAAGAGTATTGTAATTAAGAGTGTTACCTTTTTCCTGAAAAAAGGATTTCTGATTTAATTTCAAATGATTTTTTTTATTTTACATGTTTTTGATTTAAGAACCAGATAAACATCAATTGGCCGTGGTCTGAGAGGCTTCACGAGGTAGTAAAGACACTTCAATCCACTTCTAACGTGACCTCTGAGACTCATTTACAACCAGTATTTTGGGGATTTTGTAGAGAACGGTCTGTTTTTCTGATGTGTTGGCATCTTTGTAGCCCTTTCAAGCCCTTCCATGTGTGTTTTTCTATTTATTTTCTAAGGCAGCAAAAACACTGACCTGGCTTTTTGTTGACATCAGCTGTGAACAGCCAATCAGCTGCTTTCTTGGCATCTGGTCCGGTGAGATAGAATTTTCCAAAGTAGGACATGTCAAACACAGCCACGCCGTGTCTACATGAAAGGCACTCACTTTTAATCTGCATTAAAAACAAACACACAGGCACACACACACACGCGCGCACACACACGTAATGAAATGATTAAATGAAGCATGATTCCCTGTCTATGACAGATGTGACATTCCTGAGAAGTCTGCTTTTAACAGGTACAGCTTTTACGTCAGAGTTCCTCACAGGAGAGAAATTCAAGTAAACGTAACAGACAGATTTTTACATCAAAGTTGTCAGTCTCTCCTGTGACCGTCAACCTGGTGAGTTAGTTTTGATGTCTCAGAACTCTTTCAGCACCATTACACTTACTTAAAGGGGACCTATTATGAAAAACACGTTTTTTCTTGCTTTAACATATATAAAGTGGTCTCCCCTCAGCCTGCCAACTCAGAGAAGGAGGAAAGCAACCAAATTCTGCAGTGTCTGTACAGCCGCCCGGATGAGCCATCCAGTGTGATGTGGCTTCTACGAGCCGTTCAGATTCTGCTCCCGTCGTTACGTAACGACAGGAGCGATTTACATTAGGTTGACCTCCGATGTGTGAAACCACGCCCACAACTAACTCCGCCGGCCGGAGCTTCCGACATTTTTTCGTAGCGGTGTATCGCGTCATTCAGGCAGCCAATCAGCACAGAGCCTCATTATCATAGCCTCCCCGCCCACTCAGAATCCCACATAGATAATGAGGTTAGAGAATGGGAAGATTAAGACATGGCTCAGAGGCTGAATTTCTAATTTATTTAGCAAAAACAATCAAAAGCTTGTTTTTAAGACATTCAAGGCCTGTTTAAAATAGGTATTACATGCCATAATTGGTCCCCTTTAAGATACCCATTGCTGTCACCTTTTCATGAAAGAAATGTATGACTAGTTCCCATGAAGGAAGATGCTTTCTTTCCTCTCAGGAGCCTTCAGGGAGTAACAGACTGACAACTTTTATCTCTAGAAACACACTAAGTTGAACCCAGATTCATAACACTGCTGTGTACTGTAAAACAGCAAAAAAAACAAACAACAAACTAAAACATATATCTGTCCTTGGTGTCTTACCACATCATGATGTGGAGGGAAGTCAAAGGTGTACTCTTTTCCGAGGAGTTCGTTGTATTTATAGTTTTCATTCTTCTTAATGTCATAAGCTCCATAATAATCGTAGTTTTTAATCTGTAAACACATTTACACATTTACATTCACATAAACATTAGAGTGGAAAAGTTGTCCATTTATTGCCTTAAACAGTTGCTTTCCAGAAAATGATCTAAAGAAAGTGAGAAACATTACACACTATTGGCTTTTTTTTTTTTTAAATGTCTTCCCAGATGACGTCTGTGCACATGTGGAAGTGATTCTGAAGTCTGCATCTGATTGTGTACTGTGTGCATGTGTGTATATGTGTATGTGTGCATGTGTGTATGTGTGTATGTGTGCATGTGTGTATGTGTGTATGTGTGCATGTGTGCATGTGTGCATGTGTGCATGTGTGTATGTGTGTATGTGTGTATATGTGCATGTGTGCATGTGTGTATGTGTGTATGTGTGTATGTGTGCATGTGTGTATGTGTGTATATGTGTATGTGTGTATGTGTGTATGTGTGCATGTGTGTATGTGTGTATATGTGTATGTGTGCATGTGTGCATGTGTGCATGTGTGTATGTGTGTATGTGTGTATGTGTGCATGTGTGTATGTGTGTATATGTGTATGTGTGTAAGTGTGTATGTGTGCGTGTGTGTGTATGTGTGCATGTGTGTATGTGTGCATGTGTGTATATGCGTATGTGTACTGTGTGCATGTGTGTATGTGTGCATGTGTGCATGTGTGCATGTGTGTATGTGTGTATGTGTGTATGTGTGCATGTGTGCATGTGTGTATGTGTACTGTGTGCATGTGTGCATGTGTGTTGTGTGCATGTGTGCATGTGTGCATGTGTGCATGTGTGCATGTGTGCATGTGTGTATGTGTGTATGTGTGCATGTGTGTATATGTGCATGTGTGCATGTGTGCATGTGTGTATGTGTGTATGTGTGTATGTGTGTATGTGTGTATGTGTGCATGTGTGTATATGTGTATGTGTACTGTGTGCATGTGTGTATGTGTGTATGTGTGTATGTGTGTATGTGTGCATGTGTGTATATGTGCATGTGTGTATGTGTGCATGTGTGTATGTGTGTATGTGTGTATGTGTGCATGTGTGTATATGTGCATGTGTGTATGTGTGCATGTGTGTATGTGTGTATATGTGCATGTGTGTATGTGTGTATGTGTGTATGTGTGTATGTGTGTATGTGTGTATGTGTGCATGTGTGTATATGTGCATGTGTGTATGTGTGCATGTGTGTATGTGTGTATGTGTGTATGTGTGTATGTGTGTATGTGTGTATGTGTGCATGTGTGTATATGTGCATGTGTGTATGTGTGCATGTGTGTATGTGTGTATGTGTGTATGTGTGTATGTGTGCATGTGTGTATGTGTGTATGTGTGTATGTGTGTATGTGTGTATGTGTGTATGTGTGCATGTGTGTATGTGTGCATGTGTGTATGTGTGTATGTGTGCATGTGTGTATGTGTGTATGTGTGCATGTGTGTATATGTGCATGTGTGTATGTGTGCATGTGTGTATGTGTGCATGTGTGTATGTGTGCATGTGTGCATATGTGTATGTGTGCAGCTCACAGGGGCAGGTCCCTCTTTGTTGAACCAGCCAGGTCTTTCCCAGCCATGTCGCTCTTGGAACACGCAGCCCTGCCCTGTTAGCACCTGTGATCAAAATAAAAGTAAATTACAAATTAATAAATCAAAATAAGCAAAAATAATATGCTGGCCACATACGCAAAAATTAAAGAAATTCTGTTAAATCAGTAAATTAAACATGCACAGAGTATACAATGTTGACTTAAATGTAAAAAAAACAACAAAATACTACATTCAGTACGTGTAATTGATCGTCTTCATATCACTGATGTAGCAGGTCTGTGCTAAACTACTTTACGTTAGTAAACTGATTAATTAACTGTGATCAATTTGATCCTTTTTAATTCTGTACTGGTCTCCACCACAGAAAACATACAAAATAATAAATATAAAAATAAAAAGTGAACTTTGAGCAATGAGGCCTCCATGTTCATCAGCTAATTGTTAATATTGACACATATAAGGTAGACCTTGTTTAAGGTGGATTTGAACAGCCACCTGTGAGTTATGTCACCTACCTGTGTGACTGACAAAAAAATAATTAGCGGCTTAATGCCGATCAAAAGCTATTACACAAACATGGCAGCAAGTGTGTATCTGAAACATTTTATATTCATCTTGATAGTCGTTTTTGCCGTTAAAGAGATGGTAAGATTTTAAAAGTACCCCCTTCATCATGTCACCACAACAACCCAACTTCTGTATTTCACTGATTTTATCCATTGTTACAATAAGGATTAGTTCACCTTCATCTCTTCGAGAATTGAGGGAAAGAGAAAAAAAATGTAACAGGGCTACATATTAAAATTCTTACCTAACAAAGAAATTAACTAATTAGATTCACCATTTGTTTTGCCCAAACTGATCCAAAAAACGACTCAGTTCTTAATAGCATTTACATGAGCTATTTCAAGGCTCTACGTCATCCCTGTTAAGACTGACAGTCGCCCACATTTAGTTCTGTAGGTATGTTCTGTTATGCTCATCTCCAAATAGGCATCGGGCTGTCTCTTGCCAAAACTTCCCACACTGAGATATATTTACAATCTGTGCTACCAAGGAGGAGAAAATGCGTGAGCTGCAGAATCAGAGATGTCGTCCTTGTGGTCTGAAATCTGAAATGAGCCTCTACTGTAGAGTCTACAGCATCCAAAAATGACAATCTCATTATCCGCACAGATACTGATCAGAACCAAAAAAAGGATAGGGTATATCTAATTGCTATAATACATTAAAACATAGTGCATTAGTTATTTTTACAAATTTAATGAGTTATAAATTAAGACTGATGGTTTAAAGTTAAAACAAAAAGTTAAAGGTTTACCAACACTTTGCATCTGTGCTTTCTATGTGTGTGTGTGTGTGTGTGTGTGTGTGTGTGTGTGTGTTCACTGTGAACATCTTTGAAAGCAAAGTCTTGAAAAGGTCCAACATGAGTTATTTATGATACATGAAAAATGTCAAGAAAGATAAATAAAAGGGCTACGAAAAAGCACAAGATATGACACATTAAAAATAGTGACATCTTTGCCAATGGATCTTGTGTGACACTAATCTCTTCAGAAAAATGCCTACATGCGAGAGAGGCCACAACCGCAACCGTTGAAAGTGACTGAAGTCTCGTAGAAGAAAACACGCCTAAGTGGATCACTAATGTGTGCAGTATGGTTGAGAAATTCTAAGAAATGAAGCTGAAAGACACCTGAGACCAGATTACCAAAGCCGAGTGCATCATTTACAGTTCTGCTTGCAGGGACTGCATTAGTGAACGTAGCTGCTGGGGGTGAGCTGCCCCGCTACTGCCATCTGCCTGAGTCTGAATCAGCCATGTGCTTCTACATTTGACCAGAGGAGAAAGAGTGTGACAGAGAGGAGTGAAAGGGGAGTAACAAAAAAGTAAACAGATAAGAGGAAAAGGAGTTGAATGGTGGAATTATCCGTCCATCACTGTCCATCAGAGGAAAGACACCTGGAAAGGAAGCTGATTGTTCCCTAACATTTTGTGTCACTTACAAGTAATAAGTTTGGAGGCTCTAAATCTCCTCATTTCTATTTTTACATCTTCAACTCCCTTCCTTGCCTACACTTTTCACATCTTAATGCCTCCCAAGTGGGATGTGAGTCAAAACGACGGGGCGAGTGATGAAATTATGGTCTCTGTCGTCAAGATAGTTCATGCTCATCTGACTACTATATATTCATTTTGATTTACAAGGTGGGGTTGATTTGCCACGACACTTTACACATCACAGATAGCACCAAGATTTCCCTAAAGGATACACGTTGCACATATTTTTGGTGAGATACATTTTTGAGTCACGGGTGAAAAGATAAGAGGAAAGAGGAGACACGCAGGGCAAAAAACAAAAAAAAGGGAGAGAAATGAGTTATATTTTCCTCATAATCAGATACATCTTGTGAGAATCAATAAAGATAATCAATAAATTATCTCTAAATATTAAGAAAACAAAATTCATGGTTTTTGGGAATCAAAATGAAAGTGATGGTAATATTAAATTAAAAATATGTAATGTTGATATTGAAAGGGTTTTTGAGACTAAATTCCTTGGGGTTGTCATCGACCAAAAGTTAACATGGAAACAACACATTGAATATATTAAAGGGAAAATTTCAAAATCACTCGCAATCCTGTATAAATCCAGAAATATACTGAATTCCAAGGCCTTGCATTTGATTTACTACTCATTAATTGTTCCCTATTTATCTTACTGTGTGGAATTGTGGGGATCCACCTTTAAAACCACCTTAAATTCAATAATAAAACTTCAAAAACGAGCCATACGTATCATCAATAAGGCTGATTACTACGCTCACACAGATCCACTTTTTCTAAATTCTCATGTTATTAAATTTTATGATTTGTTTTATTTTAAAATCATGCAAATTATGTTTAAAGCAAAATCAAAAATGCTCCCTGACCCAATACAGAGGTTCTTTTCAATTCAGGAGACTCGTTACAATCTTAGAGGTGTCTGTAATTTCACTGTACAAATAGCTAAAAAAGGTATGAAAAGGAGATGTGTCTCCATCGTTGGAGTTAAATTCTGGAATGATGCCAACATAAATTTAAAAACATGTCATTCTTTTGTTGTATTTAAGAAAATGGTTTGTAAAGCTATTTTTGAAGCTTATAAGTGTAATTGACCATCTGTTAATGTTTCTTTGCTTTTCTATTGTTTCTTTGCCTTTTGTTGTTTCTTTGCTTTTTTATTCCCTTTTTGGTTTTCTGGAGGTCGGTAGCCAAAAATAGAAAGTTGGTACAATAGGATAGGCTTTTATAAGCAGTTTGCTTCAGCCTATGCCTTTTGTATGAAAAGTTAATGCTGTGTACAATGTTTTTTGGTGTTGTTTTGTGTTGCAATGACTGAATAGACTTCATTCAATCCAGTTTCTTTGGAAGGAAATTGATTCCAGCAATTTTCAGAAAACTCTTTGACAGGTGTCCAGTAAATATCTGTGTGAACAGGTAGTTTGTGGAGCCAAGTTTGGTTTCTTGTTCCCCCTTATAACCCTTACCCTTAGTTAGTGTGTCTAACTCGCAGTTATTAAAAAACAAACATGATTAAGCACTGCAGCAGTGATCAAACCTCTCATTTACCTCATGGAACGGGTCCTTCCTCATGTTCCGGCTGGCCAGCGGCTCATCAAAGGGGAACACCACAGAGTAGTTTTTAGCATATGACTCATGGCTTCTCTCTCTGATCCAGCACATATTGTCTGTCAGGGAGTTGTGAAAGCGTCTGAGAGAGGAGGGAGAGGAGTTGAAAAGGACAAGCTCATTAAAAGTCACAATCGCTTTATTAGGAGTTAATTATAACAGTGTTCCTCGTGGTCTTTGCTGAAATGCCTGTTGGGAGGCGATTCATTTGAAGATTTTGTGCTTTTTGATGTACCTGATGTCGTATCCATACATGTCCTTCTCAGGGCGGCCGTGAATGATCCAGTGAGCCAGCTCTCTACCACAACCCCCTCCCAGCATCATACCTGACACGGAAAGAGAAGACAGAATTGGCGTGAGCAGCATCCTCTTGTCACATTGCCTCATATTAAGACAAGGCAAGGCAAGTTTATTTATATGGCACAATTCAACACAAGTTAATTCAAAGTGCTTTACATCAAAATTAAAAGCGGCAAGACACAATTAAACAGTAAATAACAAATAAAATGAAATAAAATGATAAGAAAAGAGGTACAATAATAAAAAGCACAAGTTGTTAAAAAGTAAGGGCAGTAGAGTACAGCAGGTACACATCTCATTCTTAAAGGGGACCTATTATGAAAAACAGGTTTTTTCTTGCTTTAACATATATAAAGTGGTCTCCCCTCAGCCTGCCAACTCAGAGAAGGAGGAAAGCAACCAGATTCTGCAGTGTCTGTACAGCTGCCCGGATGAGCCATCCAGTGTGATGTGGATCTACGAGCCGTTCAGATTCCGCTCCCGTCGTTACGTAACGACGTTGGCTTCCGATGCGTGAAACCACGCCCACAACAACTCCGTCGGCCGGAGCTTCCGCCATTTTCTACGCGTCATTCAGGCATCCAATCAGCACAGAGCCTCATTATCATAGCCCCTCCCACTCAGAATCCTGCATAGATAATGAGGTTAGAGACTGGGATGATAAAGACACGGCTCAGAGGCTCAATTTCTAATTTATTTAGTAAAAAAAATCAAGAGCTTGTTTTTAAGACATTGGGGGCATGTTTAAAATAGGTATCAGGTGCCATAATAGGTCCCCTTTAAAATGGCAAGAATGATGTTTCTATACGGTCAAAACGTACAAAGACCTGGTCAAATACAGTATTACAAAAGTAATCTGTAACAATTTGTACGGTGAATTAAACCAATTTGACAATTCTATGCCACAATGCCTGTTTCCAGGTCTTAATATTAAAGAAACAATGAGCAATGTCAAGCAATGCATCTTCTGATTCTGTCATCAATCCATCTAAACAGAAAATCTTTGAGACCCTGTGTCTGCTTCTGATAATTGTGGTGTAAAAAAGAAAACACTAAAAAAACATGCCTATTAGAACATCCCTGAACTCAGGTGACAGAATCATTTCAAATGACTGATAGTCAAACAGAAAAAAGGTGTCACCTTACGCATGAAAGACATGTTTCCCTTCTTCTGTATTATGTTCGAGGCAAATTAATTGCAGTATAAACATTTGATCAATCATTGGTTTGGCTGTAGAGGGATCTTTTTGCTCACCAAAGGTGGAGCCTTTCAGGACTGCAAGAGCACCTCATTAATGTGGAAAATAGAAAAAAGGTGATCTGCCTCAGCCTCCACGTGATACATTACCCACAGAGGATTGCGTTGACCTTTGCGCCACCATTTGACCCTTCCTTGCAGGAGCCCCTGAGCAATCTGACCTCATCACGTTGCTTTCAGCAGCTGCAGCATTCTGTTTGTTACTGACCAACCAGCAAACAAACAATCACAACTGAATGCTACAATCATTCAAGGCCCAAACCTGCTGACTTCATGAACCAGACTAGGGATGGGCGGTATGGACTAAAAAATGTATCACCATAATTTCTGGCATTTATCCCGATAACGATAAAAATGACGATAAAAATAATACCAATTCAACTCCACCTTTTTAACTATAAATCTATCTCTCTCTCAGTTCGCCTACCTCCATGTTTGTTACACAAAAACGTCATCAACGGGAATTTATCTTCCTTCCTTCCTTCCTTCCTTCCTTCCTTCCTTCCTTCCTTCCTTCCTTCCTTCCTTCCTTCCTTCCTTCCTTCCTTCCTTCCTTCCTTCCTTCCTTCCTTCCTTCCTTCCTTCCTTCCTTCCTTCCTTCCTTCCTTCCTTCCTTCCTTCCTTCCTTCCTTCCTTCCTTCCTTCCTTCCTTCCTTCCTTCCTTCCTTCCTTCCTTCCTTCACATTGTGCGTTGATTTAAAACAGAACCATAAATCAGTTTTACACAAAAACGTCATCAACGGGAATTTATCGTTTTTACCGCGAGATGACAAATTCTTACCGTGGGGAATTTTTTGGACGGTTTATCGTGAACGGTAAAATATCGCCCATTCCTAAACCAGACCTTTCTTTTTATCACCCAGCGCTTGGACTGTGTGGATCATAATTTGCATATGTTTTAATTCTGTATGTACTCTCTTGCATGTGCTGCAGCATGTCCACCGTGACCTCACATCCCTCCATCTTCATCTCTCACAGCGATTCCTGTTCCTCCGTCTCTCATTACTTCAGTCATCTGCAGGCACTCAGGGCCTGCAAGGACATTTGAACGGCTGGCTTGGCGGGCTGGATGGACAGATAGATGGGTCTCGGGATTGAGAGATAAAGAAGGGAGGGTGAGAGGAGGAGGACGGAGTTCTCCCAAGACAAAGTGTTGACAACCAGTAAGGCGAGGGGTCACTGACAAATCCCTCCTGAGACAGGCAAGCCCTCATGCTTGCGTTTCGTCACACCTCGTCTCACTTTCTACACTTTTCTTCCTCACTTTAAGCATCCTTTATGCCGTTCATATATCTTATTCTTTTAATATTATCATCTTCTAATATGACATTATTATAACAGCGTTGCTCTTACTTTTCCCTTCCCCTCTGACATTTACAGTGATGCTGCAAGCAATTTAAATGCTGGTTGTTGTTGGGTTTTTTTTTAGGCTGGGAAGAAACACATCTGTATTTGCCTGTCTGTTGTAAAGTAAAACAAAGACATAGACATCTAGGTCAAAACTATTTTCAAATATTGCACTTGCTGATTTAATATGTGCACTCTAAGAATGGAAATGGGTTCAAAATTTAAGGAAATCTATAACAGCAAGAGGGTAAATTCATAATCTTGCTCTGCTAAGCATTAAACACATCACAACGATAAAGATAACTTTTTTCCTGTTTAAATAAGAAAACAATGTGTCTTTTTTGTCCAATACAAAAATATTAGTGTTGTCTACTCAAGCCTCTCAAACCCACTGTGCCCTTAAAAGTGCAAAACCATTAAATCTTAATATAATCTTAAAAGGTCAGTTGTGACACTTTTATCCAAACTTAGAAAAAAAAGGAACATAATCAAGACAAAACAGGAAACAAAGATTTTCAGTATTTAGAATCACCTTAGATAGTGAAATGTAAAGGAGAGTTAGATTAGATTAGTTCGATTGGACAGTTAGGAGAAAAGATAAATACCACAAACGGAGAAGTTGGTTATAAAGCCTGATGACATTCCTTGACTGGCTTTGGAAACCTCCTTCACGGAGACCGTTGAGGGAATTCAGGATTTAGCATCTACATTTAGGTATTTTTTCATGCTGCATTGGATCAACCAATTAGGCTGCATTGCGACCGGTCTGTCTGAAAGAGCACAATTCAGAAGCCGTCTCCTTTATCCGGCAGCTTCTCCTTCCAGCCACTGTTAGACCATAGCGCCCACCCTCATTTGCCAGCTATAGAGGCTGCTGCTTTTGTGTGTTAATATAAAGTCAAATCTTGGTCATGAAAATCCACCAACAAACGCCTCTGAAGTTCCCAAAATCCTCAACTAACTGTTGTCATCCAGCTTCATCCTCCACGGTCAAACATAAGCTGACAAGCAGCTTGTTTAGCCATCACATTTACCTCACAAATGTTTTATCCAGCAGCAACATTTTCATCATCAAACTCAAACGGATCAATGCTCTTTCACACTGAAGTGTCATTTGGATTATTCTAAAAGCTTGTGGTAATTTCCAAAATACTTTTCTCTTATATTGGGGAGCATAAGGCTTACAATGAAAGGTTTTTGTGTCATATTTGTAGTTTGTTCAGAGGCTGGGAAAAGCAGGGGTCATTGCAAAAGACTTCCTCTGCTGAGAAATTGAAAACTGAGAATGAACACATCTTTATAATTTAAGAGGGAGGTGAACTGCAGGTGAAATTGAATGAGCTAAAAATAGTCATTTCAAGTATAAATAAAGCTTTTCAAAACGTTACAATTCATTTTGAAACCACAGGAGAAACCCAGGGAAAGAGGAGGAACCCTGGAGAGCTTTAATGATGGCAAACAATGCTCCTAATGGAGAAGTAAAAAACTCAAACTTGTTCAAATCCACAGATAAGACATTTTAGATGACAAAGAAAAGAATAAATGGCCCTGTGGTGCAACTGCCTTCAAACTCCTGATTTCTCAGTAACATGGCATTACACATAGTAAGGATTAATAACAGAAATAGGATTGATCTTTTTATCATCTATTAAACCACAATTATAAGAAAAGACAAGAGGTGAGCTTGTCGTAGCGTGCATTTCTAACTATGTCTTGGAATTATGTATTTCCATTCATGCAGGCTATTTTCTGTGTGTTACAAAGTGAGACGCAGCCTCAGCTGAGCACACTCCATCATGTTGGGATGCTGAGCATAACTGTGATGCAGCTGTGTCAGAGCTGCTGCAGCTAATAGCAGTTGTATAACATTGATAAATACTACAGTAAATAAATATGCTCAAGTCAAGTTTTCAAGAGATCAAGACGATTATTCAGGCTGCGAGAATACGCAAGTTGGGGTTGCCAAGCAACAACAGCAACTTTTTACAGCCTATCAATAAAATCTAAATTAACTCCAGCAAAAGAAAAGATTCAAAAAGGTATGGAGCGTATGAGGATAGATTTATTTTTTTATTTTTATTCACTTTGACCTTGCAAGTTCTGAATTTTCACCCTTCTCTGGCAGTGCTTGCAGTCAACAGATCTGTTTAAGAGAAAAAGTGAAAGTGACAGAAGGCTTGCTGAGGGAATGTGGAGGCTGGGGAAGAAAGAGAGTGGCCTGAATCTGAGAGCGACTGGCAGATGAAGGGTAGTAGGAGGGAGTATTTATACCTACCCATGTAATCTGTGGACAAAAACTAAACGAATGGTACTTTTATACATTTATATTATGCCATTAAGAAGCTATGTGAGAGCTTTGGGCAGAAGAACAAACGCAAATAGAAGAAAACTGCCTCCAGCCTTTATGGTCTAATTGCTTAATAAAACCATATTTTATGCAGCGTTTAAGCAGCACAGGTACAATGTGAGCCAATACAAGAGAGCTAGAAGGTGACTCTGCATCTGCATGAACCCCCGATAACCTGACAAAGCATTAACATAACTGCAGGATGGGACTAATGGATTCATGGTTGAGAGGTTGAGAAACAAAAGAGCAAGTGAGGAGGTGGTCTTGACCAGCAAGAACCCGTCATTAATTTGCCACAAGGTTTAGGGGTTACATGCAAGTGTTGACAACACTGTCCTGGATGCCCACTCTTCAGGAATCCACTTCCCTGCACCTCCCGAGCTTTTGTCAGCACACCTTTGGCTAGACCTTGTAGTCCTTTGCTCTAATGCAGAGAGGAGCGTTCTCGCAGCAGTCTGTTAATGCCCATCGTGGTAACTTAAGCCTTTTAGTCTCCGTCTCTCTCCATTGTTTTTCAGACCACTTAGATGCCAGTATTCCCTCCTTTCTAATGCCAGAGGTAAATTCAGTGAAATAATGGAGCGTCTTGGATTGGTTGTGGGTGAAATTGTGCGTGCATGTGTTGCCTGTGAACTCTGAAAAATGAAAACCTAATCTGTTAACCATTTGTGCCTTGAGAACCTGGGCAGACATCGACAAACACAGTTCAAGTCTGGTTAAAAAAAACAACCAACTATCCTTCAGTCATTTTGTCTTGTTTTCTTCTTGTTTATTCTGCCTTTTTTGTTTAAACCCCCCCCCAATAGATCCAGGACATACCAGCGCTGTTGAAGCCACAGCCCAGGAAGAAACCTCTGACTTCTGGAGCTTCTCCCATCAGCGGCTTGTGGTCTGCTGTGAACGACTCTGAAACCAGATACAGAGATAAAATTCATGGGTAAACACGTAAAATATGCACAAACATCTAAGCCCACAACAGGCACCAATTTTCTCTATTTGATTTTCTCATGTTTATATATATATATATATATATATATATAAATAGAGAAAATGGGTATGGGTTAAGGCTGTTCGATTTTGCCCAAAAATAAAATCTCGATTTTTTTCTCTCAAAATCCGATTTTCGATTACGATTACGATTATTTTGTGAATTGACAAAAGGCAAAGAAATGATTTCAAATATGCTGTTTTTTTATTGAACATTTGCCCCATTGGGCTTTAAGTGCAAACTTTGCTCTTATTAAACCAAAAATGAATGAATAAAGTGCAAAACTCTGTAAAATAAGTTGAAAAAAAGTTTTAAAAAATATAATAAAATATAAAGTTTTATCTCTGAAAAAAAAAATCAGCAAATCAGCACTTGCAAACATACAGTAAGTTATATTTCCAATTAAATAAAACAAGACATTTTCTAATTAAACTAAACTGGGTCTTTGCATGCTAAATAATAATGCAACCCATGAAGGAGGTAGAGGTGTGTAATGTCAGTCATTACATTTGCTATTCACATTTGCAAGTTTTTTTGAAGTTGTTTTGCAAGGAACACGAGCCGGTCTACCGCATCTGGCTTGAGGGATGCCCGGTGGCATGTTACAACGCCCCCTCCTACACTAAAGAGCCTCTCCCATGGGGCACTTGTCGCAGGTATTGAGAGGTATTTCCATCAATCATTAATATGTGTGCAGACAAGGTTAAAAAAATTTTTAAAAAAAGTGAAAAATCGATTTTACGATTTTCACGTTTTAACATCGTTCTAATTACATAATCGCGATTACGATTTAAAATCGATTAATCGAACAGCCCTAGTATGGGTATGTGTGTGTGTGTGTGTGTGTGTGTTCCACTCTTCTTATCTGGTTTTTCTAGTTACTAATAACTAAATTATTCAACAATCTTCAGCTGATAACAGCTGCAGGCCATTCGCTCGGAGCATCCATAGGGTACGTGCTACGGTTAGGCAAGTGGCGTTTATTCAGTGAAATAAGCCTCTGTGAAATGACCACAGTAAATGTAATGCCCCCTGAAGTGATGTGTGCGTATGTACCAGGTCCACAGACTGTGGATTTGATCCCCGTCTCCTCCAGAACAGGAACTCTGTTGATGGCACCCTCGATGTGCTGCATGAAAACATCCCAGTCCAGGTCGAACAGGCTGAAGGCAAACTTGTCAGATACCTTGGAAATAAAGCAGACGAATAGATGACCTATCTACGTCCTGTAACCATGTACCCCTCATGTATAAGATTTTATGTCAAACAGCCACATTTAGAAAATAAAATACAACCTCAGATGAACAAAAGACATAGGACAGACTGTGCCATTTATTTACCACCTCTGAGCCAAAATGCAGAAGCAGTGTGTGAAATACTAGCTAAACCCCACGATAGTCCAGGAAAACATCTGTCAAAGTGGACCATTCCCTCTCAGAGCCTTGTCCAAAACCTAATTTTCTCCCATCTGGACTTCTGTAACTCCCTCCCTTCTTGTCAGCTGAACCAAAGTGCAGTCTTTAGCTCCTGCAGCTCAAGCCGAGCAGTTCTGACCGCCTTGCCTTAAAACTCTCTCCTTCCACACAAATCTATATTACTCAGGGCTCGAAAGAAGTCCAGCATGCCAGAATGTGCTCTGTTCAACAGCAGCAGGCTTGTATTTCTCCCTGTATCTGCTTAAGTTACTCAGTTTTAGGGCTGGGCGATATATCAAGATTTTAATATATATCGATATATTTTCAAACACGATATGGTACGAGACAATATCGTTTCGATTTAAAAAAAAAAAAAAAAAAAAATCTTTTTTTTTTTTTACATTTTTTTTATTTTGTGACAAATTGACTTGAATGGTTTATTTGAGATTTGCACAAATGTTTTGTTATTTGCACAACTGTCAACCTCAGTGGAAAAGTCTGCCTGTTACTGTCTACATTGTATTAATTGCACAGTGTATTTTAATTTAATTGTTATGCAGGAAAGGTATATTTGTTTTATTTTATTCAAGAAGCATTTTTATTCTATAGATGCAGGAAGTTTATTTTTTTTTTCATTTGTTTTATACATTTTGATATTGTGCAGACCTCTGTTAATAAAGGAACCTGTGTGACATTTGGCACGAGGCTTTGTATTAAAACTGACTGTTTTTTTAAGGGTTTGCCTCAGAAAGAAATTAAGCTAACAGAGATGCTATGCTATAATGCTTTGGAGGAAACCCCAATTAAGGCACAGAAAAAATATCGAGATATATATCGAGTATCGCCATTTACCTAGAAAATATCGAGATATGACTTTTGGTCCATATCGCCCAGCCCTACTCAGTTTATTGATAAATGAGCCAGTGGCAGCATCAAATTACTTTCTAAAATGTTGGATGCATATTATTCTTTAAATTAGAGGTCTTTAGATAAATCACATACACAGACGTACGTGCATTATATCCTCACTTTAAGTGTCTACACTTTAAGTTTTTAACAAGCCTTGCATGTCACATGGATGTGGGAGCTGACTGTAGCTGCTTTCATGTAAAGAAAAGAGTTCTGTATTATTACCAGGCACTAAAACGAGAATGGAGTATCTGACGAACAGCCTTCTTTGTCCCGAACGTCACTGTATTCTCGATCCTTCCCGAGCCATCAATCCCGCTCATCATTACTCCCTCTGAATCTATTCTCTCTTTCAGTCTGCCAATTCTCTTCTCTGTATCTCGTCTTTATTCCTCCATCCGCCTTAAAACATCAAAGAAATGCTCGGCTACAGAATGAGAACAAAAGACGCAGTTTCTGCACAAAGAAATCCTCTAAAATTTAAGACCTCTGAGGAGTCTTTAGACCAGCAAGCTGAAAGATACAAGAAGAGGAATTTCCAGGGTTTAGACAGAAGAAACCGTCAACACCCTGGGATAAAACACAAAAAAAATACTCTCTTATAATTTTAATTTATCAGAAAAGACACTTTATTTGAATTTTAACATGTCAATACATAATTAAGAATATTTTATTGATCCCCATAAGGGAAACTTGATCATCACAACTGCTCAAAAAGACAAATATCAACAAGGAGAAAGATATCAAGAAAAAGGACATAAAAGTGCTACTACAGTATATAAAAATATGCTAATAGTTAATAATGCAAAAACAGAGAAAGAATAAAGCATCAAAAGTGAATGTTCAATAGTGCAGAATGAGTTCTGTGCAATTTGTTGCAAAAAGTCCAGGGGAGATGGCGTGTGAAATACTGGAAGTGAAGTGTGTAATGAAAGTGGTCTACATGGAAATCATAAAACTCATATGGTCCCTACAAAGCCTTAAAATGAGGTTAATACAACACCAGACAAACATCAACTTATGACACGCGTACTGTGTCAATATCTGTTCCTCAAAGATGAGTCCTAGAGCGTTCCCCGCATGTTTTTAGATGTTTCCCTGCTCCAAATGAATGGCTCATCATCAGCTTGTCATCAAGGTCTGCACACGTCTGTTATTGGCCCATTTATTTGAATCAGGTGAAATGAAGCAAGGAAATATCTAAAACATGCGGCCCGCAAGGACCTGAATTGGGAACAACTTCTTAGAGGGAACTTTTCAAAATGAAGCCATGCTGTTATGTTCTTTTTTTTAGAGGAGAGACATTCTCTGAGCAATCTTTCCAGACAAGTTACACTCAAAAGGTCTTTTTCAAGTTGTAATGTCATAAACTTTTAAATCGAATGTGCTGTCTGAGCCAGTAAAGTCCTACATGAAGCTTTTGGGGTTTTATTTTGCAATCTCTCCGAGCATCTGACCTTGGAGTAAATTGCCATCCCCGGAAAGGCAGGAAAATATCTCTGTTTCCACTTGCGAATGATCTCTCACTGCAGAATGATGGACTCCAAATTGTTTGGTAGTGGCCTTATAACCCTTTCCGGATTGATGTGCAGGAAAAGATTACTTCTCCACGATCATTGCTGATGTGTTTTGAATGTTCCAGACCAGCAACTTTTGCTTTTTATAACCATGCTCACGCACATGCAGATGATCAATCGTTCATCAACATTTTGCTTTCCCTATCTGAGCTGCATGTCTGCGGCTAACTGCCAGCTATAAACAGTCGGAGCTCCTCTCGCCCACTCAGCAAGGAAACTGAGCAAAAAAATTCCCAAAATGTTAAAGTTTCTTCAAGTAACCTTCACTTACCCAACACACTAACATTGTAATTTAATAGAGAAAACTCTAAAACTTTATTACCGTATATATAAATGCAATGCATTTGAATTTTTGCCAAACAAAAAAGTGTTATATTGTGGAGTCAGACTCTGTCAGCAGCTCTGACAGCATCAGTTTAATATCCCAGCTTACCTTGTCCCAGAAGATGGGGTTTTGTTCGTAACCGCCCACAGACAGGGCGTCACCTTGGAGGCGTAGATACACCGACGCGTCGTGGTCCCTGACATTTGGCATGTTCTGCACAGAGTCCAGATTAAAGTAAAAGGATTTAGTCATCAGAGCACCAATCATTTAAAAGAGAGAAAAGTATTTCATGTAAAGTGTTTTAACATTTTAATTTGCCACATAAATGTTTGGCCTTTCAATCATCTTCTTTATCAAAAGGAATGATTCTGAAAGTAAATACTAAAAGATATTCCTGTAAAGTAGGATGGCGTGATGGTGAGCGGCTGCTTTGATTAGACAATTATGACTTTTAATCTCTACTGATTTTTTTCTTTTAACTTTATCAGAATTGCTCAAATCTTGTAACAAAAAACAGATCAAAATTATCTTTAGCAGCTAATTTTTTGAAGGCAAGGAAAATTGTCTTCCGAAAAACAAAATAACAAAAAATAGTGCTGTCAAATTTAAGCCATAAAACCAAAAAGGATCTCAGTTTTACTTTTTAGAGCTCTTCGTTATTTAAGGGCTTGTGCACAAAAGAGAGAATACACTGTAGGATTTACCAACCAGAAAATAATCTACAGTGACAAATACCATGATAGGTCTTAATGAAGCTTAGCATTTCTTTGTGCATCACCTCACCGTTTCTGACATACCGTGAAATCTTACAAAGAAAACGAGGTGCATTCATCCTCCCGTGCGTCCGCTCATCCTTTCAGAGAAATGTTTAACAAGAAGTTACACTTTGAGTGTGTTGTTCTGTCTGTATTCATTCACTCATAAGGGCTTTGTTTCCATCCTGAAGTCCATTAGTTTTCCGGGTACAAAATAAAAATACCAGTGAGCAAGCTGACATTTTAGAAAACCAGCTCATAACAAATAATAACAGCCAAACCGCTCCGTTCTCCCCTCCCTCCGCGCTGAATGCAGTCGGGCAGATTCATTAATGTGATCAATACTGAACATTGCGCTACTCGTCGTCCTTCATGTGCTCACACAATCAAAAAAATACACCAGTGTCTATGAACAAACTTTACTCAAAGTCGTCACAGTGTCCCACGACAAATATCCCGCTTGTCAGACACACGATCAGCATGAAATGCTTGACCTGACAAGTCCCGCGCACTAGTGGAAACAGATTTCCTGATGACATTCGAGTGTGCCAGCATGCCATTGTGTGTGTGTGGGCTGATGTCTGTGCACACGATGCAGAAGAGATGCTGGATAAGCTCCTCTTAGACTATATGACAGAGGGAAGTTCTGACAGACCACCCTAAAAACCCCATCACCCTCCAGAGGACGAGCACTGCAGTCGCTCACGTGTACATCAGACATGCACAAGACTATCAAAGCAGAGGCAGAGTGAACCATGTTATGGACTATATCTGATGTGTAACACACATGCATGGACACAACTGGTTCACATGACTGTTGATTTTTCACTCAAAAGCAAACACACACACACACACACACACACACACACACACACACACACACACACACACACACACATACAAACACAAAGCTATAGTTTACGTTACAGTTATAACCTGAAATATGATTGGTCACAGTGCCCCCTGCTGGTCAAGCAAGCTCATTACATGGCTGAAAATGTTTCCATGACGACTTAAATTAACCATTTCATGAAAGTTACATTAATCAATGTCAATAAACTGCGAATACAACTCATATTAAAAAGCAACAATAATAAAATATAATATTCTGATGCATTTGTAAAGAAAAATAGATTCCAAGTAGCATGATAGACTTTTCAGTGTATGTTACTTATGATTACTTATCATTTTTTGAAAGATAAACTGATGTAAATCGTCTGCCATTATTAAAAAGTAACACTGTGGGGGGTCCTGGGATGCTGTGGGTGCTAAGAGTTTGTTAAGTTCCCCCATTTCAGCACCCACACCCAGGGTGGGGTTGGCCAAAGGGCTTTTCTGTGTGGACTTTGCATTTCTCCCGTGTTCCGTTGGGTAGCCAATGTGAGCTACAGTACAATGCCGGGACGCCCGATGTGTGGGGAGGATCTGGCCGGAATAACGTGATCCACGCGCTACGTCTGGCCCTGTCGGGTGAAAAGAAGTGCTCACTCCTCAAGTATGGAGGAGACTTGAGCTCAGTGCAGGGGCCCTCCCGGGGTTGGCAGATGGTGAGCAATGTCCAGGAATTACCGTATTTTCACGACCATACGGCGCACCGTGTGGAAAGGCGCACCCTCAGTTTTGTGTGTCATTTTTGGTTTTAAAACACACATGCGGCGCACCGACCCAAAAGGCGCCGTCTACAGAGACGGAGCTGCAGACACGCGCACCGCAAAAAACACACACACGCTAAAAATAGAGCGGAAGCAAAACTTAGTTTGATATTTTATTTCACTTTTCACATCAATCAAACCCTTCAAAAGGTTCATATTCTGTTTCTGCATTAAAGAATAAAAAAAAACCACCGGGTCGCCGCACATAAACCTGTCTCAGCCACCAGCCCTTTTCATTTCACTCTGGCTGGAAAAGTCTGTTTAGGCAACGCTTTTCTTTTAAAAATCACCATCGGCGGCCGTTTCTGTCCATCAGCGTGGCAGGCAAGCACAAGAGTAAATAAACTTTTCATACCCCGTTGTGCTGCGGATCCCGACCGCGGCGGTCCCGGGTCCGCTCCCCCGCACTGGTCTCGCTCACACACACGCGCATGTCGGGACCGGGTTGTATCCGACACGAGCTCCGCTAATTCAGCTGCGCCAGTCCGAATTTCCAGACCTGTCTCAGCCACTTGATCATCATCCCTTCATCCAGCCACCCCTTTTCATTTGCCCTTATAATGACTCCGGCTGGAAACGTCTTATGCAAAGTTTTTCTTTAAAAATCACCATACAGTTTCTGTCCATCAGCGCGGCAGGCAAGCACCACATAAATAAGTACCGGTATGTATGTGTTTCGCGCCGCGAACACACACACGCGCATGTCGGAGATCCGGTACCGGGGTTTGTAACCGACAGATTTGGCTGAAAATCTCGGAGGGTGAAGCTGGTCCGACCTGAGACAGATCCCAGAAATCTCTGCTCCCAAAGCGGCCGGGAACCAGGTCGATCGGACCGCTTTGGGAACCAGGAAGTCGGGCTGGAGCAGCGCGCATCACCGCGGCTTTAACCGGGGAATGTGGACGGTTCCGACCGGCCGGGACCGGAGGAGCCCACATGGACTGGTAGTAGGGGCTCCCGGGGAAAGAGCACCGGCATTTCAGCCGGATCTGCCGCGGGGATGCGGCGATCGGACCCGCAAACCCACGGCAGGTGCATCCTCGGTTCCGACATGCAAAACACACACGCGCTGCAGAACACACACACAAGTGTGCTTATTTAAAAATATAGCGGGAGCAAAACTTAGTTTGATTGTATTTTATTTCACTTTACACATCAAGCAAATCCTTAAAAGTTTTCATCTTCTGTTTCCGCTTTAAACAGCTCAGTGGATGGTCTCATTCACGTCGCAACTCACGGCTTCACCCGCCCCCTTCTCTTTTTACCGTTCTCATTACATTACCGTAATTCAGGTAATAGACACGACGCACCGTTTCATAAGGCGCCCGGCACATTTAAAAAAAATAATAATAATAATTTATGTGCGCCTTATGGTCGCGAAAATACGGTACTGAGATAGGAGCACTGGGTGAAGGAAATGGGAAGAAAATCGGATAAAAATATTCCTTTAAAAAAAAAGGAAAACTGTGATGGGAAAAAAGTGTTTCCCATACTTGATGAAAAAAAAAACTGCTGAGACCTCAGAATATAGCCTTGGCCAACTACAGGTACAGACTAGTGTTCTGCCCAAACCAAGATTAGCGGGGGGAACACCAATGTTCTGTCTACTAGAATGTATCATCTGCTACGCTTCAAAATCAGTATGCTCCTCTGTTTCATGGTCATTCTGCATCGAGATGCCTGATGTATGTTCTGACCCATTTGCATGCAACTGTTTAATAAAATCTACTGAAATTTGGATAATCTCTCAAGTCTTATTCTTGGTAACTTAGACACTCAATTTTCAGTCCAGTTATTCATCTAGTTGGAAAGAGCGTGTTAAAGACGTTCAGCATTTATTTGCAAAAGGCTTTTTCAACAATATCGTAATTTTAACCTGTGAAATAGTAATGCTGAATCAAAAACTATTCTTGACATTGTGTTATATTCTCCATCAAGTCTGGAAATCACATCAAACACATTTACGTCTAGAGTCAGACGTCATTTTCAGATACAACACATACGAGCATTTTGTGCCAGTATTCTACCCCCCTTCTACAGAAGGGGTCGTGATTAAGGGTAAAGAGGTGGTCATTGTTGTCAGTGTTAGAAAAGGAGTCCCTCCTCAGATGCTCGTCATGAGGTTTCAGCTGTTTCTCAACGTTTTCTTGAAGAAAACTCTTCCCAGTAAGGCTACATAAACGATACTGGATCAACAGTAGGAATGGGCGATATTTTACCGTTCACGATAAACCGCCAAAAAAATTCCCCACGGTAAGAATTTGTCATCTCGCGGTAAAAACGATAAATTCCTGTTGATGACGTTTTTGTGTAAAGTCGGATTTATGGTTCTGCGTTTAATCCACGCACAACGTACGTGAAGGAAGGAAGGAAGGAAGGAAGGAAGGAAGGAAGGAAGGAAGGAAGGAAGGAAGGAAGGAAGGAAGGAAGGGGGAGAAGGAAGGAAGGAAGGAAGTAAGGAAGGAAGGAAGGAAGGAAGGGAAGAAGGAAGGAAGGAAGGAAGGAAGGAAGGAAGGAAGGAAGGAAGGAAGGAAGGAAGGAAGGAAGGAAGGAAGGAAGGAAGGAAGGAAGGGGGAGAAGGAAGGAAGGAAGGAAAGAAGGAAGGAAGGAAGGAAGGAAGGAAGGAAGGAAGGAAGGAAGGAAGGAAGGAAGGAAGGAAGGAAGGAAGGAAGGGAGAAAAGAGGAAGGGAAGAAGGAAGGAAGGAAGGAAGGAAGGAAGGAAGGAAGGAAGGAAGGAAGGAAGGAAGGAAGGAAGGAAGGGAGAAAACAAGGAAAGGAGGAAGGAAGGAGAGCAGGAGGAAAGAAGGAAGGAAGGAAGGAAATGAGCCTGAGAAGAAAGAAAGAAAGAAAGAAAGAAAGAAAGAAAGAAAGAAAGAAAGAAAGAAAGAAAGAAAGAAAGAAAGAAAGAAAGAAAGAAAGAAAGAAAGAAAGAAAGAAAGAAATGAGCCAGAAAGAAAGAAAGAAAGAAAGAAGGATAAATTCCCGTTGATGACGTTTTTGTGTAACAAACATGGCGGATCTGAGAGCGAGATAGATTTATAGTTACAAAGATGGAGTTGAATTGGTATTTTTTTTATTGTCATTTTTATCGTTATCGGGATAAATGCCAGAAATTATCGTGATACATTTTTTAGTCCACACCGCCCATCCCTAATCAACAGGTTGTGGTCTTACCTGTATGCCCTCTATTCTCTCTGTCACCACGTAGGCGTGATGCATAGCAATAAGAGGAACCTTAACTCCAGCCATCTCTCCAAGCTTTGTGGCCCAGACACCTGCACATGACATAGAGGGACAGACATTTTCTCAAATCGTCTAGGTTTCTTTTCTTAAGTATGCCTGATTACTGATTCTTGATACAATGCTTCTCATGTGCGTGTGTTGGGATTGTTAGTGATTTAATCTTTCTTTCATCTCACCTGCACAATTCACCACACATGGTGTCTCAATGGTCCCATGGGAGGTCTCCACGGCCTTCACACTCTTCACCCCGAGATCGTTTGTTCGTACTTGAATGCCGGTCACGGGGCAGTTCTCGATCACCTGATAACAACGGGGCACGTTGAGATTATTCACATGCAACACAAGTCCTGATAAGAGCTGCTGAACTGTTTAATAATACCAGAGCCTTTTTAACTCGTGGCTGGTGAGGCCTGGTGTTTTACAGCAATACTGTAAGGTAGTTTGAAGCAGTAGTCATGATTTTAAATTTGTAACAGAAAATGATTTACACCAGTAAAGGAAGACACATTTAAATAGTAGGAAGGTTGCAGATGTTTGTCATCGTCTTCAACAGATTATGCAATTGTCAGAGAAAAGTATTCAGTAACTTGCTTGATCTTGATCCTATTATTAGAACCGTTTGTTTGATTTATCATGGCTTTCTCTGTTTGGCAGCAAAGCAGTCAGTTTCTATGGAGATTTAACCTAAAAGGCAGCGACCGAATCAAAATGAAAAAGTCCAGACCAGGGATCCTGGTCCTTGAGCGCCGCCGTCCTGCATGTTTTAGATGTTTCCTTGTATCAACTGATTCAAATGATTGGCTCATCATCAGTTTGGCATCCAGGTCTGCACAAGTCTGTTAATGACAGTCATTTGTATCAGGGTGTGCTGAAGCAGGTAAAAACCCTCTGAAACATGCACGACACCGGCCCTCGAGGAGCAGGATTACTGGTTATTTACAAACATGAGCGTTGGCCCGATGGTCGCTGGACACTCATCCAGGTGTTTACGCCAGGTATAGATAGCGTAATGCACATTAATGTCGTAAAATCGACTTCTTCCCATCCACATTCGACTAGTTTTGCCTGACCCGAGGGCCCAGATGTGTGGCACAGAAATTTAATAGAAAACTGAATTTGAATAAAGAGAAGTGAGAATAAATTAGAGAATGAAATACAGTTTCGATTTTATCTGGATGCACATTCAAACCAGTAGATTTTTTAATTAGTCCATTCAGATTCATATTTTAAAAGCAATTATTCAAATCAATCAATTCAGGTTCAAATTGAATGATTCACATTCAGATATAAAGAATTCAAATTCCCTTCCTACTGGCACAAGATTGATCCCATATAACACCATCCACCCATCCATCCATCCATCCATCCATCCATCCATCTTCAGGCCTATACCGGGTCACTGAGTCTACTTGGATCTATCCCAGCAAAATACCCGGTACAAAGTGACACATCAGCTAAAAAAGGTAATAAAGAGCAATTAATTTTTAACTGTGCAAATGGTCACAGTGAGGCGGTCTACACTGGATTTTCTTGTTCAGATAAGCGTGCTATTTTCACACAGTACTCAGCAATCTTTCTCTTCCTCAGAAGGTCCTATCACTAGTCGGGCCTTTCATTCCCTCTTGAGCTAATGGGTCAGCTCAAATAAGAGCTTTATTATGTATGAGCAATTATGCAGCATACTGTATCACATGCACACAGTTGGATAATGTAATAAAACAGCTTACCTAATATACAGTTAAGATGTTACATCACAACTTTTTGGCCTGCTGAAACTTATTTTGTAGTTGGCTGCACTGCTATAACAAATGTACAAATAGATTTGATCACAAACACAGTTAGCAGAGCAGTAAACGCTACCGTGGCTCCTCTGGCGGAGGCAGCTCTTGTTAGCGTGGTACAGGTGCCTGCAGGGTCCATGGTGCCGTCTTTGGGGACATACAGCGTTCCATACAGATCATCAACATTCATTAGTGGATAAAGATCCTTCGTCTCCGCTGGTGACAGGACATGGGACTCGATGCCATAAACTTTACCCAGCTAAAGCACAAAGAAGAGAATAAATGGTTTAAGCAGGACTCCCACTAGAGAATTATAAATACTCTTCTGATTTTTAAAAGCTGTGTCACGCTGGAAAAATATGAGTGATACTACTGTACAGTAAGTCAGTGAAATGTGTAGTGATAATGTAGTGATAGTGATGATGTACTTAAAGGAGAGTAAAAGGGACAGACGTCACCAAATAACTTTTGAGTGGTATTGCGACCAAAGCATGTCCCAGATATTTTATTAAAACCTCAGGAAATTGTGCCAACTTGTGAAAAAAAGGCCTAAAAGGCCCCTTAAAAGTTTCCGTCAGGTATTATTTTATGTTCTTGTAACTACCGATTTACCTTACTTGACTTCCAGAAGCCACCTCAGTGAGCGCACGATGATAATCATCATAAGAAGGTGCATCTTAAAGTAGTAACTCTGTATTAACAGCAGTCAAGTCTGTCTCATACTCATAAACGTTTATCCTCATCATGTGTATTTATTTACACTTGAAAATAATAATTTCGAAACTAAATCAAAAAGATCTTGTGTGATTAAGGTTTTTCACTCAGAGAAGCTTCCTTCACTGGACGATGCTTTTATATTGGAAGCGTGTGAAAATTCGCTCTCCATTGTTCTTTGGAAAGAAAACCATCAAGTATTTGCTGACACTAGCTTTGTGGGGGAATAAATCCGTTGCCATGGAAACCTTTAAAGCTAATGTGATCAAAGCTCATTCCAGTTAACTGCAAAATTAAAAATAACCTCTGCTAAGCTCAAAAAACAGGCTTTATGGCTTTTTTTCTGTGACGTGTAGGGAAACGGACACGTTGAAAACCAATTGACCCTCATTTAAATGTTTCGAAGAGGTCAATTTTTACAGGAGCATTGATTGTACTTCCAATTTAAAATTGCATGAATAAAACGTTCTGACTGGCTTGTTCATATGTTTGTGTTTCATCCTTGTGAATAACAGGAGCTCCAGTGAATGATTCTAGTTTTATATATTAAAGCGTCTTCATTTTCCCTCAATAAACACTGGACACATTTTGTATTTCATGATGACTGTTCATCTCTGTACTTGACCACACAATTATCCTTGGATCATGTTAACTAAAAACCAGCCTGCTTCTGTCCTTACCGACATGAGACGCTTGTACTCGTCCAGTCTTTGCTTGTTGGAAGCAATGAAGAGTCCTCCATTCTGAATCCAGCCAGTATGGAGACCTGTCTCCATCTCCAGGTCTTTGCTGATCACATTCCTGGTGTGGGCTAAGAGCTCTACCTCCACGTCACTAGGACGGAGCTGCCACAGCAGGCCTACACAACAGATGGACAGAGATGAGCAAAACGTACGCAGACTTCTACAAAGACCCGATCAAGACTTAAATGAATAATAAATATAAATAAATATAAATATAAACCAGCCAAGTTAGAATTTACCGTTCATTAAAAGTATTATTTTCATACACTGGAATGTAAATATGGGATGTCAAGATCAAATTGTTTTGCGCTTGAGTCCAAGTCATTTGATTTTGAGTTCTGACCTGATACTTTGGCAATCCACAAAAACAATCCAGTATTACTAACTCCTCACTAAGGAAACTACATATTGGCCTTACAACTTGTATACAATCATAATTGATGCTGTAGGAGAGACAGATGAAGTCGTGGGAGAGATAAAAAGGAAGCAAAAAACACTAAATATGTTTAAAACTACAAATGAATCGTCTTTCTTTATGTCACAATTCCAAACATTCTCCTTTCTCCTTTCTCGCCGCTGGGGGCACTTTGGTACGTGGGATGGGCCCACGGCAGCATAGGCTGCTCGCTGAGAACAGTAATGATTATACAAGCCTACAAGCTAGTCTTCAAAAGTCTTCAATGAGACTTGAAATAAATCGCTACTTATGTCCCTAATTGCTTTTTTGAAAAGAAAAAAAAGTCCCTAGACGGCTCTGAAAACTTTTGCATTACTTTTCAAATTCTATTATCATGAACTTTTACGGGATAGCTGTGGAATATTGGGTAGTGTATGTTCCTCTTAAATCAGAAGGTCAATGTATCAATCTCAGGCCCTGTGCCAAAGAGTCCCTGGGCAAGACACTGTACCTCATGCTGCCCCAACCACTAATACCGCTGGTGCCAAGCCTGGATAGATGGGGAGGGTTGTGTCAGGAGAGGAATCTCATGTAAAAACATATACCAAATTAATTTGCACAAAACAATTACGCCCATGGTAGGGTCTCCCATGGCAAACAGGTCCTGGGTGACGGGCCAGAAGCTTATCATGAAAGAGAAAAAATCAAGGACGTTACGTCGCCCGGATTGGCCCCTCCCTGGAGCCAGGCCTGGGGTTGGGGCTCAAAGATGAGCGCCTGGTGGCCGGGTCTTTGCCCGTGGGACCCGGCCGGGCTCAGCCCGAAACGGCAACGTGGGCCCGCCTTCCCGTAGGACCACCACCCGCAGGAAGGTCCATGAGAAGATGGTGCAATGTGGATTGGGTAGCAGTCGTGGCGGGGTGCCTCGGCGACCCAATCCCTGGACCAAAACCCTCACAGTGGGGACATGGAATGTCACCTCGTTGGGGGGGAAGGAGCCGGAGCTTGTACGTGAGGTTGAGAGATACCGGCGAGAGATATCGACTAGAGATAGTCGGGCTCACCTCCACACATAGCTTGGGCTCTGGAACCCAGCTCCTTGAAAGGGGCTGGACCCTCCACTACTCTGGAGTTGCCCAGGGTGAGAGGCGGCGGGCTGGTGTGGGCTTGGTTATAGCCCCCCAGCTCAGTCGCCATGTGTTGGAGTTCACCCCGGTGAACGAGAGGGTCGCTTCCCTGCGCCTTCGGGTCGGGAAAAGGTCTCTCACTGTTGTTTGTGCCTACGGGCCGAACAACAGTGCGGAGTACCCGGCCTTCTTGGGGTCCCTGGGAGGAGTACTTGATAGTGCTCCAACTGGAGACTCCATTGTTCTACTGGGGGACTTCAACGCTCACGTGGGCAATGACAGTGATACCTGGAGAGGCGTGATTGGGAGGAACGGCCTCCCCGATCTGAACCCGAGCGGTGTTTTGGTGTTTTGTCCATAAGGAACACCATGTTTAAGCATAAGGGTGTCCATCAGTGCACCATGACCATGTTCTCTGCCTCCATTGTCGACACGGCGGCTTGAAGTTGTGGACGCAAAGTTTCTGGTGCCTGTCGTGGCGGCAACCCCAGAACCCGGTGGTGGACACTGGAAGTAAGGGATTTCAGCAACATGCAATTCGAGGTGCTTTAGTAAATACATGAAAAGTAAAGAGGAAAAAAAATGTACAACTTGATATGTAGCTCTTTAGGATTTTGCAATTCCTCTGAGCAATCCACAATTCCTATTCGCCCTCTGAACTTCAATGGAAGCTGTTAGGACCTACTTAGGTTTTTCATACAATGGTTCTATCTTTAACGTCCATGTATGTTATACGTTACTGTTTATCTGAGGTTGTATCTACCTGATTTAAAGCACTGTTAACATGCAGAATATTTTTTTATTATTTCAAGATTCTTGAAACATTGCAATTGACAAAAGTGTACTTTTTTTTTTAGACTTAAATGTTTGAAATAATATTCTTTGTATCTAGTAAGAGAGTACAGAGCCTACCGGCATCTGGCTACAGCAGCTTCACGTCATTCTTCCTCACCCGGTACCTTCTTACATAGCTTTATATAGGAGACATGCAATCTATGGTTTTAAATAAAAAAACACTGTTTGGGAAAAGCTGGCAGTGATCGAGCAGCTAAGTGACTTCACCACCTCAACACAAACATACTTTTAACAGGACAAGAAAAGCAAGTACAGTGATGATGGTGAACGTCATGCTGTTGCTTCATGACCTGCTTTTATTACACACTCCTGACACCTGCCAACACTGTTGCAATTACCTGCAGTGTGCCAGGTGGTACCAGCGGTCAGTCTGTCTCGCTCCAGCAGGACCACATTGGTCAAACCCATTTTGGCCAGGTGATACAGGGTCTGGCAGCCAAGACTGCCTCCTCCGATCACCACCACATCCGCTGACCTGAGGAACGAGGAGTTGAATACTGGTGAACAATTAAGAGGAATACATCAACAGATCATCTAAAACATCTTTAACTGAGATAGTTACAATGTTCCTCCTCTAGGTTGTACATGTTCACCACAATGGTTAACTCTTCACTGCAAACATCCAGCTATGGTATGCTTTTTGGACAATACCTTGGCATTATCTAATTAACTGAGGCTAAAGCATGACTTTTATACAACAAATGCTGCAAACATCAGACTAACCGGGGTAAAGGTTTAGTGGGTCCAGAGACGCCGTCCTCCTGTTTTAGTGTATTTTCGTAGGGAACACTTTTCTCCTTTGTGTGCTCTGAGCTGTACGACCGAGAGCTCATCCGGCACAGGGGAGAGAGAGGAGGCCTCAGTGCCGACACCATTCGCCAAACCTTGCTCCCAACTAAGGCCATGACCACTGTGGATGGAGAGACGACACACAACACTACGTTCATGCAGGAGGGACATAATCCAACCCACGACTTTCAAAATGAAGTCAATGTGGGGTTTTTTTTAAATATACTGTAGAAGATGTGCAGAAGGTGTCGCTCTTCAGTCTCAACCAAAAATATAAAGAATACCCTATATTATTTACAGTATACAGCAGGAGTGCACTGCTGTGACCAAATCAAATTCAAGTCAAATGATTCAAAACAACTCTGAACAACTGCAGTATTTCTAGGTGAGCAGCAGTGTAACAACCAAAAACAATTAAGCTGGAAAGAATATGATTTAAATACAGGTCAAAAGAAAGAAACTGACAAAAAAATAGTGCAAGTGGTATTTCTGATGATGCTGAGGTTAATAACAAAGTTATATGCCAACTCTTTTCTTTTCTTTACCACTATCGTTTAGTAATTTTTTCACTTATAATTCTCAAATACATTCATATAATACTAGACAGGTTAATCATTTTCATCTTCCTTTTTATAAAACTAAACACGGCCAGTTTTCCCTCAGATATCGTGGTGTACAGATATGGAACTCCAAATCTCACATTATCAAAAGCTCTGCTTCTCTAGAGATTTTTAAAAGAAATTTATCATCTCATTTAATTCACATTTAAAAAATGTCAAGTTTTCTTTGTTTTTTTTTGTTTGTTTGTTTTTCTTTTGTGTGTGTTGATGATCTGTAACTATGTAGTCAAACCTTCTTTGTTTTTGTTTATAGTCTTCGTCTTGTTGTTTTTGTTTTTTGATTTTTTGTAATTACTGTTTTACTTCCTAAATTGAGGGGAGGTCCGTTGCATAAGCCTGTTGGCTTTTTGACCTCTCCTGTCACATTTGTTTTACTATTTTGATTGCAAGTGTTAATTTTATTGTGTGCAAACTAATAAAATAAAAAAAAAAAAAAAAAAACTTTAATCATGAAAACTGAGCCTTCTGGACATATATCCTTGTGTCTGGATGCATGTATGCATAACAAGGAATCAAACTGACAAAGTTACCGGGAAAAACATAAAATATGTCTTTGAAGCATGACACCATGAGTCCAGATGTTTGAGCAGTGCTGGTGAGCTCCCTGCTGAGGAAGGTTGACCCTGTCATCAAAACAAGTCTATGTTCCTGCACAATACACGCAACATTATTTGCTATTTCCTTTTTCCGATAAGATAAAAAAAAAACTCTTATTTGTTCAACTTATACATTTAAATTATTGAAAGTGACAGTTCTGAATTGGTTGACATGTCAGCAATGATGCAGACGGTATACTTATAGTATTATATCGTACAAATCTTTCAAACTAAAAACTAAAAACAAAAAGTGTAAAGCTGCTGCAGCTCACTTCAGTGTCAACTCCCAAAACTGACATAGCAAGCCAAGGATCAAAGTCCAGTAAGGACTGAAGAGAGTGACTTTCACACAAGTTATCGGTGATTGTCACAAGTTCCTCAAGATAAAGATCAAAGGTCGCAGATCTTATCAAAGTCAGTAGCAATCAGGTAGCCTGGACTGGACATTTAAGGCACATATTGCAAATGCAAGTATTGCATTAATCTACATTTTGTTTTGTCTGTTGTTTTGCTGTTGCACCGATAATAGGCAAAGGCAAGGCAAATTTATTTATATAGCACAATTCAGTGCTTTACATTGACATTAAAAGCGGCAAGACATAATAACAAATAGGTAAGAATAAGAAAAGAAGTAAAATAATAAAAAGCACAAGCTGTTAAAAAAAATAAAAATAAAATAAGGGCAGTAGAGTACAGCAGGTTTAATTTAAGAGTACACTTCAGTAAACAGTAATGTTTTTAACCCTGATTTGAAGGAGCTGACAGTTGGAGCTAATACACGGAGAGTTCATTTGCATGACAGTCACATGGCGCCAAAGTTGCCGAAAAGCTGAAGCCTTGAGGCTCACAGCAGACTGAAGCAGTCGAGCGAGATGGAAAAGTTAATAAACAGGACAGAGAAGACTAAAAGCTGATTTATGGTTCCGCGTTACACCAACGCAGAGCCTACGGCGTAGGGTACGCGGCGACACGCACCGTACGGAGCGCGTCGCCGCGTACCCTACGCCGTAGGCTCTGCGTCGATTTAACGCAGAACCATAATTCAGGCTCAACGTGGCGCAAAGAGGGACTAGGTGAGCTCGCTCTCGGGGGTAAATGCGAAAAAGAAACACCAACTTTGTTACTTTGGCATCCGGTTACGGGTAAACTTACACCGGATTCCGACAAGGAGTCCCGAAAACACGCGTGAAATAAGCTCAACAACTGAGAAACGAGCAGATCCGCTTGCAGAAGTCGGGGATCCTGGCGGTGCAGATCACGGGCTCCGAGCAGGGAGTCGTGTGGCTCCGGAGCTGCAGCTGGCAGACCAATAAGTGCAGTTCCTGTCTACACCATGGTGTACTCCCCTCCCCACCTCCTCTGCAGGATCAGGTCTGCCAAGCTGCTGCTGCTGACACACATTTTAACTGTACGTGTGTGCAGATGAGGAAAGAAAGAAGAGCTGCCTCTTCAAGTTTTAGGTTCAAGTTTTAGGTCTGTCGAGATCCCTGAAGAATAAATAAAGAATGAATAATCCATTCAAACCTTTACATGGCTATAGTCTATAGCCTGATAACTCATGAATAGTTGTGGTTCATACACAAACACACACAGATATAAATGGCCTGGATCATCCATGAGATATAAGAGAATGTGGGAAATAGTTCAAATTAACTTGCTTATCTTAATTGTTATTAATCTCTGATGTAATTGAATAGATGTAGATTAAGTTTTTTTTAGTTTTTTCTCTCTTTTTTTAACAGACATTTCAAAATCGAGTCAGCAACAATCAATCAACTCAACTCTAAATAAATAATAATAAATAATCTGTTAATTAAAAGAGTCTATATTGCAGTGCATTTGTAAATTTGTATAGTGTAAGCATGTAGCGCTGCATTTTCAACTTTTTTATGTTCCTGCAATAGTGATTTCTATGCCACCCCCAAATTATTTCAGGCTCCATCCTGGCCACCCCACTGAAAATTTTCTGGCTCCGCCACTGGCTATAGATATGCAACAGTAATTATGAGGATAATACTTTTCATAAATGCAATCATGAGATATTTATGAGGAAAAGTGTAAAAAATAAAAAGCTTTAAGAATGTCAAATCCATCTTTCTTTCTTACATGTGATCACATGACGCACCCTTACACCCAAATACTGCTGGAAAGATCACAGATTTTTGTTCACCCTATAAAAATAAACTCACAAAATTTGAAAAAAAAATGGGGATAAAAGAACATTGTGAATGGAGGTCAAGGAGAAACAGAAAATGTTGGTCTGCTTTCTACTGAGTTGTTTGTGTGTATGCAGGAATGTTTGGGTAGCAGCTGCCACTGAAATCTCCCAAGGCCAGGAGACCTAATCAGGCAGAAGTAGATCATGAAATTAACATTGTAAATCATATAACTGTATGTGCAGATGGTCTGTAAGGCCTCAGACACAAACTTACAGTCTTGCAGAGTGACTGGAGCGCGGTGAGAAGATATGTAACTCCACTTTATGAAACTGTACTCTCTCCTGTCATGCAGCTGAGGTGTGTGCCAAACTGACTTCATGACTCCACACCTCCTAACCAGGAGCCAATAAGGCTCCGAGCCTAGGCTATCTCCAGTGAGAGGAGGTTCTATCTAGTTCATACAGCTTTGAGCAGGACAGGAGCTGAATGCAGGAGCTGCTCCCTGTCCCTCTATCTTACTCATGTGCGTTCCACTTTTTATCTGAAACTAAGAAATTGGACCGCAACAAACCTTTGAACTTTGTTGCCCCCTTAGTATGTGGTTGAGTAACCGTGTCTTCGGTACAGCGTGCAGCGATATTTATGTGCACACACGTGTCAGCTTGTGTACTACTCTTGTGCAAACAGGATTATAAGCGCAGTCTGTACAAAATGACCAGTCTTCAGTTACGGTTCATTAATTTTGGTCTGTGGCATAATGCTCCTGAGAGAAGTAGGTTAGTTCACGTGCACACAGCTGCTACAGGTTAATGTGTGTCTGCATCAAGTTCATGTTTGTGTTGACAGAAAGATTAGTCAGTGTGCACCAAGAATTAAGAAGAACATGTTTGTGTCACATTCCTGACATACATGACATTCAGAACCCTCCAAAAGTGTGCTCACATCAAATTCATTGATTACGTTACTTATTGGAATTAATTTATGTTTTTTTTTTGTTTTTTCAGGGAGGTGTGGGTGTCAAAAGTTAAGAATCATCAGTTTCCATACCTGTTCACAAAGGTATTACAGTCTTACCATCAGTTTAATCATTTCTTCATCTCATTTTGTAAACGAAGCAATGCCTTTTTCTGTACAGAGGCACAAACGTAGGGACTGAGGAAATCTTGGTTTTGAAAGTCCTGGTTTATCCACTTCAAAACAAGAATAACTCGCCATAAAGACTTCTGATTAAATTTAACTTTGGAGTTAAAATAGCAGATAAATAATGAAATGTTTTGAGTTTCAGAAAACTGGACATATCATGTACACTGGCAATGGTTTGTGAAATAAAATGGAGCTATGATGTGTAATACTTTTATTTGACAGTACTTGTATCATTAACTGATGATATGAACTTGTAAATATAAACCTCCATAAACTGACGTACGCTATTACTACTCGGCTGTTTCCAAAATGTGACTCTTTTGTTCTGAATCAAGTTGTTTTGGATCAAGAAAGGTTCTGACTTAAGAACCAGTATGAAATAGAACCTTTTGACACTTACAGTACTTTTGACACAATATAATAATAATAATAATGCAGAAGACTTTTCTGCCTGTTTTTTTCACAGGTTGTCCCAGTCTCTTGGACCTCATTGAACTGCCCATGACATATTTTGATAAAAATAACTCAGACATACAGTACGACCCCTCCCCTTTTGACCTTGTTTACACATCTATTCATAGAAAGTGGTTTTGAGGGAGTGGAATAAGCCAGTCAACTACTCCACACATCCAATCAGCTGTGGCTCTTTGAACATTTTCATACAGCTTTGCGCTTTCATGCAAAGTGGATATAATACTCTAATACTACTTTGTAAGAGAACATAGTGGGTGTATTTACCGTGTGAGCTTGTACCAACATGCAAAAAGTTGATGGAACTAATTGAACTAATTGACTGGCAGTTTTATTCTCAAACAGTGACAGTATTCCTCTTTTTTTGTAAAGCTCTAGTGTATATATATATATATATATATATATATATATATATATATATATATATATATATATATATATATATATATATATATATATATATATATATATAGTCTGTTGTTTTATTGTAGCCATGCACCGCTATCACTTATTATTTAGTATCTGCTTACTTGCACATAGCTCCATATATATATATATATATATATATATATATATATATATATATATATATATATATATATATATATATATATATATATATATATATATATATATTAATTTCCTATTTATTGCACTATAGTTCTGTTTAAATCTGTTCACTACTGCATATGTCTGTTGAAATTTGCACCTTGACACTTTATTCTTTTGTTCACACTTATATTAGTTACATTTTTAGTATAGCTGCACTGTTGTTCATTTACTGCTCTGTGTGGCCTTTGAATTGCCCCCAAGGAACAAAAAGGTTTTGGGAATATCAATCTGCACTTCGTATCTTAAGAAGAAAAAGTATTTTGCAAAATATAAAATTATACTTTTAGTCATGACAGTTTGAAATTTGGCATTCAGAGCTTTTTGTTTCTCTCTTTCTTTCTTTTTGTGACTGGCTCTTGGCTCTGAACAATTTTTTTGAATCCAGGGAGTCGGTCGTGATCATGGATGTATTAGGTCGTGATCCTTGCTCCACATACTCAAATATTCAGACATTCCACCCTCTTGTGGAAGATATTTGTCAGTGCGTCATGATGTCAGCGTTTGCTTCAATACTTCTCTTTACACAATTAGTCCTATTTGGCAACAGAGATTATAACCAAATTTTGAAATTGTAAAATGTTAATTCCATTTTTTATGAACATTTTTAGTCTGTTTACCATCCAGTTGTTCTAAAAAAAATATAAACATGAATTTATGAACATGCTTTATTAAAAAATACAAAGAGGCAAATAAAACATTGTACCTCAATATATGTCACACATTATGCTGATTCATCAATAAAGCACACCAACACAGACACAATAAATTAAGATACATGCATTAGGAGAAACTCACATCTTAGAAAGTACTGAATAAAAACAGAGCGCGATGAACGTTTTAAACATGACTGGTTTAGTGAGACTAGATCTTCTAAACTTACTGTAAATCCATGAAGGAAATCAGAATTCCCTTTAACAACAGTTACTTCCATGCAAACCTTTCTAAAACAAGAAAAAATAAAATAAAACACCAACATTCTATGAGTGACATGGATCTCTGTGATGCAAACAAAAAATGTGTTCAATCAATTAGCAGAACTAAAACACCTAAACCAACCACTGCACATTTATACAGATTAGGCCGTTTTTCCACCAGTGTTGACCTAATAAAAGGTTCAACTTTGTAAAAATGATGCTTTATCTACATGTGTTATCTACATTTTCATTTATAACTACGTAACCATAAATATATTTAATAGGGAACTCTCTCTTTAGGAGGTCAAATTACATGATCTTTCAATCAACATTAGGAACTTAACATTTTGTGGTCTGTAAATATTTAAAAAGGTTTAATATTACCGACCAAAAACAAAACGTGTCAATCTGGGGATCATATTAAGGGACAACAGGGCTCAATTTTCATGGATAAATGCAAAATGTAGAGTTTTAAGACACACATTTAAAAAAGTAGATTGTCCTTATGCTAACATTCAGTGTGTTTGAGTCTCAAGAAAATACTTGTAAGGAAACATTAGTTATGGTCGGTGTAGCTTGATGGTAGATACAGCTGTATCGCGAAACAGTCTCAGTGCAAGACATGCACAAGCAGAGAAATGGAAACACAAACGCATATAATAACAAGAAAAAGAAAAGACTAAACAACAGCGTAACTGCTGGAACCTCTTCGTCTGACTGAGAGATGAAATAATATTCCCTGGAAAACCCACTAAGAGTTTTTAAGTCCTGCGAGCATAAAAACATGCTGGTATAAAAAAAAAAACATGAAACCAAAAGTTAGTTTGATGTCACTCCCGTAAATTATAAAAACCTTGTGCCACTCAAGTGCTTATTTTTTATTTTTTTTAGCAAGTTAGAAACATTCAAAACATGGATTGTCGAAGTAAAATATCTTGTGCAATTAAATGCATTTGATATGCTCGGACATTTGTACAAGTCTGCCTTTGTTGCTTTCCCCTTTAGGAAACAATAATCACGTACCTTGAATGATCGTTTTATTAATTTACTATGAAGAACTCAACGTCCACTTTAAAACACTGAGCCTATTCACGTCGTAGAGAAGGGAAAACAAAGAAGTCGGCATCAGTGTCTTTTTTCTCCTTTGGATCTGCAGCTTCTCCACACCTCCACCTGCAGTCAACTAGAGTTCATCCCTGTAAGCAGCCGACAGCATCTCGGGAGCCGCCGCGTTCCCTTTCAGGGTCTTGTGAGAGCCCCTCCAATCAGTCCTTACCGCGTCATCGTCCCACAGAGTGGAAGTCTCGGTGTCGCTCACCCACTGGGGATCCCCCGCGTATTGACATGGCTCTACCAGGAGGGGGCGCACACTGAAGGCTTGTAAATTTCTGTTGAGGAAATGGGACTTATAGTCCTCGCTGTGGAGGAGAGTGGGGACAGAGATGAAATCATCAGTATCCGTGATACTCTGAAATATTTGGAATGTAGTAATCTAAACAGAAGATGGAGCCAGAGTTCTGATTTCAAAGACATGTTGTGGGCAATGCTGTTCCTCAAGGGCCGGTGTCCTGCATGATTTAGATGTTTCCCTACTTTAACACACCTGATTCTAATTAATCATCGTCATCAGAGACCTGTCAAAGCTTTGCTTTTAGTGATACTTTTATTTCTTGGTTACAGACTATGCATGGAATCTCAAAAGCATAAGTCAGAGCTAATGGAACACTATCAAGCTCCTTTGAAATTACGAGACAGGGAGACCCTCTCTCACCACTCATTTTTGTCTTGTGTATTGAACCACTAGCTGTTAGTATCAGGAGGAATGAGGAAATACAAGGGGTAGAAATTGCAGGTACACACCATAAATTAGCATTGTATGCTGACGACGTCACTTTATACTTAAGTAAATTAGAAAGAACTGGGAAAATGGGAATGGGAAAAAAATCGGGGATAAAAAAAATATATTAAAAAAAAAACTAAATTAGAAAGAGCTCTTCCGGCTCTAATGACTAATATTAAGGATTATAGTACAGTATCTGGGTATAAATTGAATATGCAAAAATGTGAATCGATTAGCTTAGGAGAACCTATTCCTACAGAGCTAAAAAATGGATTCCCATGGAAATGGGATAGAGAGAAAATTAAATATTTAGGAATAGAAATACCTAGGAGTATAGAACAATTATATAAGTGTAACTATGATAAACTTGAAATAAGAATCAAACAGGATCTAAATAGATGGAGTTTAGTCCCTTTGTCGTTATTTGGAAAGATTGATACTATCAGGATGAATATACTTCCTAGACTTTTATTCCTATTTAAGACATTACCCCTATATGTTAGTCCAGTTACGTTTAGATGTTGGGATCGAATGTTAATTACATTTATATGGAACAGTAAAAAGCCGAGGGTTAAAATGAAAACACTTAAATTGGCCAAAAGATTTGGGGGGCTGGCTCTCCCAAATTTGCAGAATTATTTTTATGCAGCCCAAATACAGGCATTACAAACATTACTAAATGATGATATAAAGGCAAAATGGAGGTCTATAGAACTGTTCCAAAGCAGAGAGATGGGGAAACTTCTGCCATTCTTAGCAAAAACAAGCAAACAAAAAATAGACAATAAATAGTTTCAAAATACACTTACTGCCTGGAATAAAGTAATGAGGGATCTAAAGATCCAAAATAAACTGTTAGTATTGAGAGAAATAAGTAAAGATCCTGACTTTAGACCAAACAAGGAAGTGGGTATATTTAAAATTTGGAGCAAAAAAGGATTGAGTATATTCTGACAGTGCATAGATAAAAAAGTTATTGTGGAATTTACATTATTACAACAAGAACATGGTCTGCCATCCTCTCATTTCTTCGGTTACTTACAAATTAGAAGTTATCTGGAAAACAGTGACATACAGAAGAAAACAATTAGAGACTTTCATCCTTTGATTCGATTTTTAGTCAAGAATTATAAGTGTGTGAATGTTAAACATCATATCTCTGTACTATATAATATCTTAGAAAGTGATGACGAACCAGAAGAACTGAGACAAAAAATAAGATGGCAAGAAGAACTGGATCTTATTCTATCTAAACCCGATTGGGAAGATATAAGCTTATCCTCAAATAAAACAACTGCATCTCTGTTTTGGCGAGAATATGCACGGAAGATTCAGATGAGATATTTTCTAACACCTGTCCACCAAGCTAAATTCCAGCAATCAGCAACATCAAAATGTTGGCGGGATTGTGGTGAAAACCATGCTGATTACAGTCACATCTTCTGGTCCTGTCCTATTTTGAAAACGTATTGGTCAAGTAATTGTAAAGAAATCTGTTGTATTTTGAAATTGGACTTAAATATCGATTATGAATTTGCTTTGTTAGGGAAAATGCCAAAAGAGATAGTTAAAACTGAGGATAAGTACCTTATAAGAATTTTAAGAATAACAGCTCTTAAACTCATAACAAAAAACTGGCTTCAGAAATTAAGTCCGGTTTTAGAGAAATGGCGAGACTTAATGGAACAAGTAAAAGAAATGGAGTAATTAACGTATAAAATCAGAGGAAATCTTCGAATGAGACACATGCTGTGGGCTAAATGGGAGAGCTATATGAAAAATGGGGGTGAAATGCTAAGATAGTATAAGACATGAAGAGATCTAAATGCAGCTAACAGCTTAGTACTCTTAATAATGAGGCGGTCAATGGATTATTTGACGGATAGATATATGGACGAGTCAACAACTGAATGGGGAGGACTTAACGTTTTTTGTTTGTTTATCTTTTTTTTGGGTTTTTTTTCTTTTTACTTATTATCTTTGGAGGTATTGTCATGTACTTGCTTTTCTACTTGCTCTCATGGTGTGTCTCTCTCCCTCCAGTTGTATTGTGTTTATGAAATAAGAATGGAAATGAGGATTTGTGACAATATGAATTTTAGTGTATACATAAACAATAGTGAAGTTTAAGGGATGTATAGGGGAGGGAGGTAACAGGGAGGTTAGAAGGTATTTAAAGGCATGTTATGCCTCTTTTTGTTTTGCTCTTGTTTGCTGTTGTTGTTTAGATATATCCTTTTAACATTTTTTTCCTTTTTGTGATATGTTGAGGTTAGTCTCTGTCTTATGTCTATATGTATTTTAGTTGTTTTTTTGTTATTGTTATATTGAACGTCACTATGGTGTGGCACATTATAGAAAAGTATAAAGTCATCAGCTTGTCATCAAGGTCTGCACAATTCTGTTAACGACACAGACTCTTGTATCATGGTACAATGAAGCAGGGAAACATCTAAAACCTGCAGGACACCAGCCCTGGAGGACCAGGATTGCCCATCCCTGATGTAGATGATGGAATGAGCAATGTGTGGGGCCTAGTCGACGTGAATCTTAGCAGGACAGTCGAGCATATCAAATTGAAAACACAAGGGTGAGAGAGAAAGCTGGAGAACAGAGGAAGGAAGTGGGTTGGCTACAAGCCAGTTTTCCCACACATATGGTGGAGCACAAACACTCCTAAGCCCTCTGGTTCGCAGATCCTTCTGCTTAAAATGCATTTTAATTCTGGTAGTTAGTGTCTGATGATTTGAACAGTTGGCTGGTTGGGGTTAATATAAATATTTGGGTTAGAAATGACATCAGAGTCTCGTGTGGCCATATGCCGGTGCTAATATTCAATAAATCTCTGTTGTTATAAAGATGTTGCAACTCCTGCATGTCGCAGGTTTTAATGACATACCACAAACAGACAAAATAACCACAAACTACAGACAAGCGTCTTGCGCTGGGTTTGGGAATTTCAAGAGATAAAAGAAACTTTGACAGTTTTATGGATGTCAAAAAGAGAATTCTGTTACTGTTTTGAGAAGGCTTTGGTATGTTTGCAAAAACAAAAAGCCAAAAGATTAGTGTAGGGCTGTTCGATTAATCGATTTTAAATCGTAATCGCGATTATGTAATAAGAACGATGTTAAAACGTGAAAATCATAAAATCGATTTTTCACTTTTTTTTTACCTTGTCTGCACACATATTAATGATTGATACCATATTAATGATTGATGGAAATACCTCTCAATACCTGCGACAAGTGCCCCATGGGAGAGGCTCTTTAGTGTAGGAGGGGGCGTTGTAACATGCCACCGGGTAGACCGGCTCGTGTTCCAGCAAAAAACTTGCAAATGTGAATAGCAAATGTAATGACTGACATTAGACATCTCTACCTCCTTCATGGGTTGCATTATTATTTAGCATGCAAAGACCCAGTTTAGTTTAATTAGAAAATGTCTTGTTTTATTTAATTGGAAATATAACTTACTGTATGTTTGCAAGTGCTGATTTGCTGATTTTTTTTTTCCAGAGATAAAACTTTATATTTTATTATATTTTTTCAAACTTTTTTTCAACTTATTTTACAGAGTTTTGCACTTTATTCATTCATTTTTGGTTTAATAAGAGCAAAGTTTGCACTTAAAGCCCAATGGGGCAAATGTTCAATAAAAAAACTGCATATTTGAAATCATTTCTTTGCCTTTTGTCAATTCACAAAATAATCGTAATCGAAAATCGGATTTTGAGAGAAAAAAATCGAGATTTTATTTTTGGGCAAAATCGAACAGCCCTAGATTAGTGTTATACTAGAAGCTGTGTGTTGTAAAATACTCTGAACTAGATTGACAATGCAAAGCTGCAGATTTACCAAATTCCCCATTGCACCTTGTTGAAGGCACAGCTGAAGCCAGTGAGTACATTATTAGCTTTGAACATATCTGGTCAAAACATAAAATTACATTTCTCAGTGAATGAAAACAAATGTATTTACATAGTTTTCCTTTAAGATAAGGAGGACTGAGATGACCCAGGTTCAAGCCGTGTAATGGCAACCAAGATCAACCACCTTGGGCCCTTAACCCTAATTGCTCCGCGGGTGAATGGTGGGTTTGTTCTCTCAGATTTAAGTCGCTTTGGATAAAAGCATCTGTTAAATGACAGTAGTAGTAACTGCATGTACCAAGATTAATGTCCATCCAGCTAATTGCTGTCAAGACATTTCACCTCCACCAGTGACACAAGATGCACTTTAGATCACTTTCTTTCCAAACTGACTGGATACAAAAGTCCTCCAACTAGACACTAGACACATAATAAGAACCAAAGAACCCATCACACACTGAGACTCTGACATCAGCAGCCAGTGGTGATGTGACTGTGGTGGTTAAAAAAGTCAGATTGCAGCCAAAAAGTTAAACTTTGAGTCCAAGTAAAGTTTTCACCTCCATAGAGGAGTTCCAGAGGTGTCATGTTCACTACAACTGTACGTGAGGAGTAGCAGTGGACATGAAGCCTGCAGCCACCGCCAGCAGAGACGTAGTAAAAGGCATCAACATAGACATAGTTGTCCTTGTTTGAGCTACTAATGTGTAAAACATGGTCTAGATTACCCATATACCCAACTTCTAGGCAGAAGTTACGTTATTTATTATTACGTTATTTGTTGAGATCATCAATCCATCCATTATCTATACCCGTTTTATCCTTTGCAGGGTCACGGGGGTCTGCTGGAGTCTATCCCAGCTCATTTCAGGTGAGAGGCAGGGGTTACACCCTGGACATCGCAGGGACACATAGATACACACAATCCATGCACACTCACACCTGCGGGCAATTTAGAATCACCAATTAACCTACTATGCATGTAGGAAGCCGGAGTACCTGGAGGGAACCCACGCAAGCACGGGGAGAACATGCAAACTCCACATAGAAAGACCCTGCTGGGCCTGGGAGTCGAACCGGGAACCTTCTTGCTGTGAGGCAACAGTGCTAACCACTAAGCCACCGTGCTGCCCTTGTCGAGATCATTCCAACTATATTTGCATCTACAAAGTAAGACAGCAAACATGTTTGAACACGTGCAAAGAAATGTAATCTTTTGTAGAAACTCCCCTAAAAAAAGCCTTCAGGCAGTTCGGGTCTTGCTGTCACACTGTGCTTGGAAAAGTTGCAGCCCCCCAATCCTTTATATCTTAAAAACCAACCTGTCCCATGGAGAAATACTGCCAATAAGCCTGCACATCAGGAAGGGGAAAATGTTCATGTAAAGATCTATTTTGAAACTCCTAATTCAGTTGGACAAGAACTCCATGTGAGTAACCTCTTTTCAGGGAAAAATCACAGACCTAAAACCAAAGTCTACTGTAGCCCTTTAATCTACAGGATCCACACAAAACTAGGTTAAACACAAAGTATATACTTAGGTTTATGCATGAATGAATACTTTTGGCAATTATGAGGTTTGCTTTTGTCTTTAAACGTCCTCCAGTGGAGATAAATTATAGACTACTGGTGTTATTTTAGAAGTTGCTGAATCTGGACAGATTTGTTATGAAAGAACAAAAAGGTCCATAGCTATATAGTGTTTTTTAATCTTGGACTTTATATATGAATCCACTACAGTAAGCAGCACTTTGTATCTACAGTGACAAAGACATGAGACCACCGGGGGTAATACTGGAAACTTCAACATGTCGGAGGAATCCGAAATCAAACCAATCCCATCCACCACAGAAACTGTAGTATTATTATTAGGGCTGGGCGATATATCGAGATTTTAATATATATCGATATATTTTCAAACACGATATGGTACGAGACAATATCGTTTATATCGATTTAAAAAAAAAAAAAAAAAAAAATCTTTTTTTACATTTTTTTTTTTTTTTTAACTTTTTTTTTTAATGATTTTGATATAGCTTATTTTGTGACAAATTGACTTGAATGTTTTATTTGAGATTTGCACAAATGTTTTGTTATTTGCACAACTGTCAACCTCAGTGGAAAAGTCTGCCTGTTACTGTCTACATTGTATTAATTGCACAGTGTATTTTAACTTAATTGTTATGCAGGAAAGGGATATTTGTTTTATTTTATTCAAGAAGCATTTTTATTCTATATATGCAAGCAGTTTATTTTTATTTCATTTGTTTTATACATTTTGATATTGTGCAGACCTCTGTTAATAAAGGAACCTGTGTGACATTTGGCACGAGGCTTTGTATTAAAACTGACTGTTTTTTTAAGGGTTTGCCTCAGAAAAAAATGAAGCTAACAGAGATGCTATGCTATAATGCTTTGGGGGAAACCCCAATTAAGGCACAGAAAAAATATCGAGATATATATCGAGTGTCGCCATTTAGCTAGAAAATATCGAGATATGACTTTTGGTCCATATCGCCCAGCCCTAATTATTATTAAGTATTATTTAGATCCCAAAAAAATAATATGATTAAAAGAAGGAAAGGAGAATCTTGCAGGTTGTGGATGAGAGCATGTTCCTTTCGAGATACATACTTGGGATGTTTGTCGTACATGATCGGCAGGAATTCATCAACGGGCAGCATTTTGGAGACCGGCTCCGCATTGAGCAGTTTTTGGGCTCCCTGCTGAGAGATGGCGTACGACAGAGTCCAGTACGAGTAGTCGGTCACCACCAGGTTACGGACGTCCTCCACCGGCTCTTCATTTCCAGGGTTCACCTGCTTCCTGCCCAAGTATCTGTGGCAAGGACCAGCCGTGTGAAAAACTCAGTGGGATTGAAAAAATAAAAAGGAAGGAAGACATCCTGTCCAAGACACAATTACCGAAATATGTTTTGTTGCTTCTTACATTGTTGTTCCACGACTGTTCTCTACATGTGTCTCACCAATCCACAGTGCACAGAATCCGTCTGCTGAGGAATAGTTTCAAAACCCTTTGACTATGTGGCCAGAGTTTTGTCTAATCCTTTTGGTATGATCTAAATAAAAAACATGTGTGTCTGTGTTGCTCTAAAATCTAACTCAATACATATGTATAACTGCGCACACTGAGACCAACTTAACCAGACATCTCCCGTACCTGCATAATGACCTCAAAATGACCTCTAAAGCACATGAAGGAAAAACGTCTCACATGATGTCCCAGTCCAACTCCACCTGCTCCACCTCCTCCATCAGCCTGAGCACTCGTCGCTTAAAGTTGGCCTGGAAACGAATATCGTCCTCGAAAATCAGGGCCTTATCCATCTGCATATCCACAATCTAAGGACAAGGAAAAAAAGTTGACATATATTACAAACCTGGCTCATTATAAAATCCGTGCCTCCAGCTCCATAATCTCCTTGGATCCGTCTGAAATGCAAAAACCAAACTTCTTGGGAGTTTCAGTGACACAGAAATGCAGCATTAACTCTCACGGCCAGCAGGGGGCGAATGTCATCACTGCTAACGATCCAAAAAGAAGTGTCATCATATTCAAGTAAATAAGAAAATTATTATTTTCATTTTATTCTTTATTTCATTCAAAAAACAAAACAATTTAATACAAACACAAATACAAATGTTCCTAACTTATGAATGAAAAGGGAGCAGAAAGAAGAAGAATCTTATCTGATCTGCCCCTTTCACAAATAACATAAATTAATAATAATAAAAAAAAATAAAATAAAAAATAAAAAAAACAACTAAGTGAATAAAAACAACTAAAATAAAATTAAAATAACATTAAATAAAATTACCACCGCCTACGGGTATGTCAATCAAACTCAACATTTTTCATTATATTTCCTTAACATACAGGTTTTAATTGTTCTTTTAAATGTAATGTTTGATTTGGATTCTTTGTTTTCTTTGTTCAGATTGTTCCATAAATTGATTCCTTTCACAGAAACACAACGTTCCATCAATTTTGTCCTGAATCTTGGTTTTATAAAAATCTCTGTTCCTTTTAAGTTATACTTGCTTTTTCTTTTTTTCAAATCTTTTCTGAATGTTGATTGGTAAAGTTTTTTTATGAGCTTTAAACATTGCAGAATACTATGGTCTACTAGTTCATGAAATTTCAACAAATTTAACTGAAGGAATAATGGATTTGTTGGATCTCTATATCGTTTTCTACTAATTATCCTTATGGCTCTTTTTTGCAGAATGAAAATTGATTGAATATATGTTTTACAGGCATTTCCCCAAACTTCAACACAGTAGGTCAGATATGGAACAATCAGAGTGTTATATAAAATGTACAATTTTTGTGTGTTAGCTTAATTTGTTTGGAGTCAGCAAACATTTTTAGCACTATCCTCTACAGTTTTATCATCTTCTTCAGTTCAACAAAACACTCATATATAGTAGAAAGAGTATAAAGTAGAAAAAGGAGAATACGATGAAAACTGTCAAAAACACCTCATTCTAAAACCACTACATAATATTCCAAGGTCATCAATATTTTAGTACAAGTGGATTATCTTTATATTTAAGTCTATTTATATTGTAATAGTATTTCCCACAAAGACCAACCAGTAATGCCATCAATATATGCTTCTTTTGGGTGTAGGAGAGCCCACTGTATGCATACTCATGTGCACATGTACCCACTCACCTCCTTCCAGATGTAGAAGTGGCTGAGGAAACAGCCCACCTCTCCTTTGGTCAGGGTGCGTCCAGAGAACGGGTCATAGTAGCCCGGCAGCAGGTCCACGCCCAAGATCTTAATGTCACTGCTGTTCAACGCGCTGGAACCAGACACACAACTACAGGTTACACCTGGAGAAATGACTGGAACTCGTACAACACCAAAACCAACAAATCTAGTCACATGAATTACTGATTACATTGTAAATTAATCAGAAACTGATTTAAAAAAAAAAAAAAATGGAGCCTGAACCAGCACAAAATTGTGTATCATGTGGTGAATCATTACATCTATTATTATAGAAATATTTGATCTACTGTTTACTCTATCTGTAGTTTTCGATTGTTTTTCCCCTTCTCATCCCCCCCTAAAAAGTTTAAAGTGCTCTTTCCAAGCAAGTGTGAGGAGGGTGTGCTGCTCACTTTCCATCCACAGCATCTACCACCTTGACGTCAATCTCCAGCTCGTTCAGGGAAAACAACATCCTATCTCTGCGGTCCTGCCGGCGTCGCAGATTGATCAGATATATCTGAAGGCAGAAAGATGCGCTGCATGGTCGTGACTGTTGTGCATGTCATTATCAAGGGAATTCTTGTCTGTAAAACCCTGACGTACACTTGGTCCGGATGATCCAGCATTAAAATTCATTTATTTTATGCTCTCATTATTACTAACCATTTAAGTGACAATGCAAGAAAAGAAAATGGTGAATGAAAAATACTTGTTTTCATCTGTCTAGTATAGAACAGTATTATAATCTATCTGAAAAGGCCAAAAACACCTAAACCAGGAAAACCATGCAGATACGCTTACCTCATCAAATCCCATGAGATCTCTCTGTTTTTGAAACATGTGAACAAATGAAGAGGGACGCATGGGGGGACCATCAACTGTATGACAAAAACAAGACAAGACTTAGTAGACCACCACACAGCATGAACTAGTGTTTATTGATCAGTGAAAGCTTTAAGAAATCTATGCTGCTTGCTGCTTTTTTTCTCTCCAGTTTTAATCGTTAATATAAATCACAACACAGTGAAAAAGTGTGTTCTTACTCATGGAGTCGAGATGCACATGGACAAAATTGAGGCGATCGTCCTCCAGAGTGTGGTGGGGTTTAGCTGGAACGTTTAAGTACCCGTAGCGCTCCTTGTTGCACAAGTACATCTGAATTGCTGAGAAAAAAACAAGGATCTGTCAATCAACTCAGTTCAATTCAACATCCGTACCGTTGACTAGCATCAGTACTGAATTGAACAAGAGCATGAAATAATGCAATAGAGTAAAATCCTTTTTCCTTGGACACTGACACAATTTTAGCTGCTTAGTAAAACATTAGGGGCATTTAAATAATGAATATGGCTTAAAGACTAAGTTTTAACATGAAGGCATTCATGTTGCAGGAAAGCTTTATATAATATATAATAGCGAAAATGACTATGCAGAGGATGTTCAGCGTTAGCCATTATATTTTTCAAGTTTATGCAGCATTCCTCCTTGCCCAATCATTCCCAGAGCTGTCCTGGACTCAGAGCCAGTGTTCTTGATCGGTTCGTTCACTTTCTTTTAGTCAATGCTTCTGATGCTGCTACCCCGACTGATGAGTGCAGATAAAAATCAATTTTCCACCACAGACTTAGAGAAGGTATGCAAAAGCCCCTAAGTTTGTAAGTTGTTTCTTGTGATGTCTAATTTGGTATTTTTTCTCTTGAGGCTTGTAGTGAACCATATCTCTTGTGAAGTTTTCGTTTTATGGTCACCAATAATAGCTCGACCTTCTGTGTTTTCCTCACCTAGCTGGATGTTCTGGGGGAAAAGAGATTGGAATCTTCCACCAAAGGGAAAACATTTACGTAAGCTGTCGTAACTTTAAGTCCTTTAACAGGTTGTTTTTTTTTTCATATCGAAGAGCTCAACTTTGAATGAGAATCAGCAATCGCCCACATGTTAAGAATATATACATTATAGAACTGTAACTTTAATATGCTTCGGTTAACAGCTAAAAGAAAAAAAAGAATTGTGTCAGCATCCAAGTGTTTCACGTAGCAGGTGGTTTGTGTGGACCTAAAGGCAAAACATGAAGCAGACGAACCTGCAGAGCGGCATGAGAAGGCAAAAACGATGATATCATCGTAGGGCCATGAGTAGTCTTTATGAGGAGGGTAGAAAGCCAGTTTCTTCATCCCTTCCTTCCTCAAATCCAGCAGCAGCGTGCTGTGGACCATAGGCACGGGGAAGCAGCCCAGTCTCTGACGGTGGCGGGTCGGGAAGTACTCTGCTGTTCGACGGTAATATCCCTGAAAATGTGCACAAATGTCTTACATAACGAGAGCATTTTGCAGCAGAAACTGAGCGATGTGAAGTTCTCACCTGTGGGGTGATGCCACACCAGAAGTTGGAGTATGCTCCCTGCGAGTCTAACATGGGGGCGATGACTGACTTGTTCTCCGCGATCAATAGGTTGAGGGTTTCTGGGTTGGTGAGGATGTTGTCCGTATCGGCATACTGAAACAGAGAAGGAAAAAAGAACGTGGAAGAAAATGACTGTGTCCCTTTAGTGTCATAAAACAGCTGCCACATTTCTCTTGCATGAAATAATTCAGTAATCCTCTGCAGATGCAAAGAAAAGCGCATGCCATCAGCTAAATCGAAAAAAAGACCATCTTCAAAGAAAGCATGGTATTAACCATTAATATATATGCAGACAAGGGGGAAAAAAGAAAAAAAGATGGTCTTAAAATGTACCAGGATGTAATCAGCCCAGTGTTTCTTGGCGAAGTTGAGTGCTGCTTGCTTCAGCTTCATCACATACTCGTATCTGCTGTTGGGCCAATGTTTAGGACCAAACTCTCCTGCGTAGTAACTGTGACGAAGACAGAAGTCAACACAGGCTGTAAAGAAACTCAGGGGAGACACGGAGCATGGTCCAAACATGAACCACCTCTGCTTATGGTGCACATCTGGATCACTCTGTAAAACTGCAACACAGGACCCTGGATGAGACAGATGTCCTGACACAGATGTTATCTGTTGATAACTGAGTTAAGTAGAATAATCTTAGTAACTAGATATGTTTGATACAGGAATCCATTTCATAAATAAACAAACAAAACATACTGAAAAGTCTCATCTCATTTTTTGATGGCAATTGAAAAAATAAATAATACAGGGCTTGCATGGTCGAGATGATCAAAGATGAACAATTATTATCTTGGGACATACATGACAAATACTGCATGACAATTTGAAAAAAGAATGTTTACCTTCTCAATTTCACTACAAATATATGTACTTTGTTCTCCTTCAGTTTTGAAAAGAGGCTCATTACTGTAGTTTTTAATGTAGTGACCATCAGTGTCGTCAGATAACAGGAGGTGAAGATGACACGTGACAACGGGCATGTCGATGAAAATAAGCACATGTAACTGTCAGCATGAATGAAACTGAAGATTCAGAGGAGCGGTTTATTCCTCAATTTCCTTCAAGTTAGCTGTTAAAACTGTTATATTTTATTTCCAAGATTGTGTTCTTTATCATATATGAGGTCAAAAAGGTTTGACATCCCTTAAACCACATTTTATTTATACTTTACATAGGCTCAGCCTTTACATTTGTACCCTAAGTATTTAGTATACTTTACAACATGGGACTTTTTCTTTTCTTTTTTTTCAACTTTTACTTTTACTTAAGTCAAAGAATCGGTTCAGTGTTTATATCTTCTAGTTTGTATAAATAGGTGGTAAATGTAAAACTGGAGCCTTGGATAGTTTCTGTCACAGACTAACACACAAGATAGGCCCAAAGTGTGCCAGGAAAATATCCCCCACACCATGACACCACCACCACCAGCCTGAACCGTTGACACAAGGCAAGATGGATCCATGCTTTCATGTTGTTGATGCCAAATTCTGACCCGACCATCCGAATGTCGCAGCAGAAATCAAGACTCATCAGACCAGGCAACATTTTTCCAATCTTCTGTTGTCTAGTTTTGGCGAACCTGTGCAAATTGTAGCCTCAATTTCCTGTTCTTAGCTGAGAGGAGTGGCAGCCGGTGTGGTCTTCTGCTGCTGTAGCCCATCCACCTCAAGGTTTGACGTGTTGTGCATTCAGAGATGCTCTTCTGCATGCTTTGGTTGTAATGTGTGGTTATTTGAGTTACTGTTGCCTTTCTATCAGCTCGAACCAGTCTGGCCATTCTCCTCTGACCTCTGGCATCAACAAGGCATTTGCGCCCTCAGAACTGCAGCTCACTAGATATTTCCTCTTTTTCGGACCATTCTCTGTAAACCCTAGACGTGGTTGTGCGTGAAAATCCCAGCAGATCAGCAGTTTCTGAAATATTCAGACCAGCCCGTCTGGCACCTACAACCATGCCACGTTCAAAGTCACTTAAATCACCTTTCTTCCCCATTCTGATGCTCAATTTGAACTGCAGTATATCGTCTTGACCAAGTTTACATGCCTAAATGCATTTGAGTTGCTGCCATGTGATTGGCTGATTAGAAATGTGCGTTAACGAGCAGTTGGACAGGTGTACCTACATTAATAAAGTGGCCAGTGATTGTATGCTGCATCAAGTCATAAACTATTATAAGAATCTCTGTGATGATAACAAATAATGATGCAAGTTCACTGAGACGCTTACGAGGGCTTTTCCATGGGTCTCCACTCCACTAAATGGTAAAACTTCTGCATGACAGTCAGCCACTCTTTCAGTACGGCTGTGGTGTTGTCAGAGTTGTGATCCGTGGCTGCCCTGAGGAGAACACAGAAAACAGAAACTTTAGAAGCAGTTACAACTCTTGTTTACAGTCAAGATCAAAATGATTAGCTCCCTAAACAGTTAACTTTTCCATGGAAATGGCCAGGACCAAAAGCTTTTATTTATTTTCCAGAAGAACAAAGACAAATCTCTGCAGAGCCATATTAACATATTTTACTGACATATTCAGCTGAAACAAGGAAAAAATATTATCCCATGACACAATAATTAGCCGTCTCACAATTAATAAATCAATAATGTGGCCTTTGAGACTTATAAATGCAACAATTTCTTATGCTGACTTCTAAATAAGCCCAGGTCTGGCAAACCATTCACTTCAGAAAAAAGTTCTGTCTTATGAAATGAGCCCGGTAGCCTCCCATATAAACACATTTCCACTGGTACATAATGTACCAAACCAATCACAATGGGAAAAGGGCAGGCTTGATGCTCTCATAAATAAGCTTCCAAAAGCCACTATTCACAGCAAATAAGATGGCTGCAGAATTGATTCTAACACTTTGGCTTGACAGGCCCGTCCAGGGCTTCTCGGGGCATTTCCTTCTGCCTCTATTGGTTCTGTAGGCCCAATCCAGAGGAATCAAATACATTCTTTGTTTTGAAGAGGAAAATAATTATTATGGCTGGCCAGACTATCTCCGTCGATTGTTCTATGGAAAATTGTCCCAGCTCATTTTCCCATTTTAACATCCCTCCACGGACTAACAATAGGAATGACGTCTGGGTTGGGAGGCCAATCCAGGACATTGATTTTGGTGTCTTTCAAATGGCTTTAGCCAAATACAGATGCATGTTTTGAGACATTGTCTTGTTGGAATACTCAGGGTTGATCTTGAGCATCATCCATGTTCCCAAAAAGCTTATGTTTCATCTCATAAGACAGCAGAAAAACGATAGAAAACCAAGTGTCATTTTTCAAATGTTCACTGGCAAACCTCTGCCTGTCTTCAATTTGTCTTCAAGTTCATAAGATACCAGTTTAGCAACAATCATCTGGGATATCTGGGAATCCTTATCGACATGTCACACTATTTTCCTATCCTAAAGTTCTGGAAATCTTGCACTGTCAGACACATCCAGGTTGGTTTTTAACTAACAATGTGTTCTTGTATTTTGCAATTTACTGCTGTTCTAGACCCAGTGCAACACTGCAGATGAACGTCAGCTATCTTCTGTCTGAATTCCAGGCTGACATCTGGAATTTTTGGCAGGTTGATATCACTTTTTACAACAACTGAACCAAAGACACTCTCACTCAAGCACTGGAGGGTTGAACCTCACTTAAAGGAAGGGCTTACTTAAAGGATTTGAAAGTCAACTGATTGCTCAGGTGTTGTTCAAAGGCTGTGAACACAAATCAATAAACAGCGTCCTCCCATGCATAGATTACAATTAATTTTACAAGGCAACAACTTCCTTGTTAACAAAATTAACACGTCCCCCCCAATTTCTGAAAAACATGAATTGTCCCCCCCAATAAAAATACCCTAAATTATTCAAAATTGAACAAATGTATTTTCAGACTTAAAGGTTGAATATGTAGGATATTTATTAAAAATATATTTAAAAAAAAATAATACATCCACGGTGCGTTTTGAGGTGTACAGAATCAAAGTATTGCTACTCCATAAATGTTGTTGTGTCTACTGGTCAGATTGATGATAAAAAGGGCAACATTGGTACATTTTGTTGATAATTTTCATGATTTTGTTGTCTCTTCTCTAAATGAATGATTATATAAATGAATGAATATGAATTTATTGTCAAGTTGTATTATCCATGAGTTGTCTACATACAGATAAGAAGATTTAGACAAGAAGAGTTAGCCTATTAAGATACAGGATCTCTTCTTCCAGGGAGTCCTGGAAAATGACAGATGAAAACAAACATGGACATTTATGTAAATAAATATGATGTTGGGTCAACTTGTGCTGTGTTTATTGTGCTCTTAGCAATGGGTCCTCTTTTTTTTTTTTTAGAACTGTTTACCACCATAACTGTGTTAAAACATGATCAGTTAGTTTAACAACTTGTTTGGGGCTCCATATTTCATCCATATATCAATTGATCGTGCATAAAGTAGTCCCATAGGATAAAAGGAAGATGGTGAGAAGAATTTGAGATGAGTAGACACTACATGCCCAAAACCCTTAAAATTGGGATTTACGAATATAACAGTTAAGTAAGCAGTGACACACACTGTTAGCTGTTTAGGACAAATAAACAAGAAAGGTAAGCACAATAAACGATTCCCTGTGCAGTATTCTTTACCAATCTATGGCATGGTATGAGTTGCATATTGGCAATAGTTTTTTTTCTTCTCCTCCTTCCCAAACAAGAAGACACGCCGGTCAATCAATGATGACAGCTCAGGTGATTCAGCTTAGATACAGAGTTACAGCTTAAGAAAACTCAAATATCCTATCTCAAAAAATTTGAATATTCTGGGAATCTTAATATTAAACTGTAAGCCATAATCAGCAATATTAAAATAATAAAAGGCTTGCAATATTTCAGTTGATTTGTAATAAATCCAGAATGTATTACATTTTGTTTTTTTTAATTGCATTACAGAAAATAAAGAACTTTATCACAACATTCTAATTTTCTGAGACAGTCCTGTACATTATACCTGATATTATCGGCAGATTGATTTTGTTGAGGACTTTAATGTTCTACAATGAGAATGGCTCTGAAAATGTGTAATTACCATAATAGGTTGAAATGGAAGAGGAATAGAAAATTGTCAAATGTCAAAACAGAAGTCTGACAATTCAATGAATGCTAACATGAGTTCTAGAATTCAGTTATTATACATATGTGTAGATGTTGATGCAAAGCAATGTGATATTTACACATTTTGATCACATGCCATTCATAAAGGTTCTCCCGGTATGGCCTCCCCAGTCCGGCTCTGTGTCCCATCTTGGTCTACCCCAGTAAAAATGTCCTGGATACGCCACTGGTCCCCCCCAATCCCAGAGGTAGGTAGTAACGAGTTACATTTACTCCGTTACATTTACTTGAGTCATTTTTGGGAAATTTTGTACTTTTAAGAGTAGTTTTGAATCACAATACTTTTTACTTTTACTTGAGTAGATTTGTGAAGAAGAAACTGTTACTCTTACTCCGCTACATTAGGCTACGTCGAGCTGTTACTTTTCTTTTATCCCTTTTATCTGCGTATGCGTCAATCTCATGACATCACTGAGTGATACTTTGGGAAAAATGTTTGTTTTTGCATGTTTTGTCACATTTACACAGACTCAAACACACACAGAGTTTCTATGAGTTCATGAGCTTGTTCTAGTTCTGCCTGGTTAAAAAAGAAAAGTACAAAGGCTTGAAATTTTGTGCTACTTGTGCTTAATTTATTGTTTTATTCTGTTATTCTTTTATTTTATTATTTATTAAAGTACTTTAATTTACTTTAAGATTATTTTGATTTAAGCTATTTTTTATTAATTTTAATTTATTTTATTATTTTATTGATTGAATTTGCCTGAAGATGATTATTTTGTACTTTTGTCTGTTTGAATGGTTGTGTTAAAAAAATAAATCAGTCGTTACTCAACAGTTACTCAGTACTTGAGTAGTTTTTTCAACCAGTACTTTTTTACTTTTACTCAAGTAATTATTTGGATGACTACTTTTTACTTCTACTTGAGTCATATTATTCTGAAGTAACAGTACTTTTACTTGAGTACAATTTTTGGCTCCTCTACCAGCTCTGCCCAATCCTGACATGGGATCTGCACCCCTGCCTGGTAAATGAAATCACTGCTCCCTCCAACACTTACTCTGGGTGAACTCACTGGGACACAACCATCCTCAGCAGGAAATGATTGCTGCGGAGTGAAAGGCACAAGGGGAACAGGGGAGGGGTGGGACCCTGCGCCTTTCACAAACTCATTTAAATGCCATTGACATTTTGAACGGCTGCTACAGAGGGATAAAAGAGAGAGAGTGCATGCAGGAAACCCACCACACAGAGATGCGCTCTTTGGGGTAGTTGAGTCTCTCCAGAGCTCCGAGGTAGTACGGCAGCGAGTGAGCGGCGTTTCTGGCTACGATGGCGATAACGACGGTGGGAGGCTGCATTTTCGACTCCTCCGGATACTTCTCCTCCGAAAAGTAACACACGACCTGGGAAAAGAGGGTCCCCAGGAATAAAAAGCCCAGAAACATGGTGAAGTCTGTTGTCAATGTGTCATAAGTAATCCGCTGTGTTCCTGAGCAGCACGTAGCCGCTGGACGCGTCAGCACTCCAGGAGGAAAGAAGGGCTTTCCCAAATTTTCAACCCCCTCCTACTTTCTTGTCATAAATGTCTACTAAAGATACGCAATCCCAGAACAGGAGACGGATCATAACTTCCGCTGTGAAAAGTATCACACGTCAACCAAAGATGGAGGCGTGATTTGTAATAAACATGAAAGTAACTATGTTGACACTGGGCGTAAAAGCTGTGTTTCTTGGTAGGTCGCCTACTTATGAAGATGTTACCTCTTTTGTTGAAAGTTTTAGAATTAACTTTTTTTTTTCAGTGATAAAACTAAAGAAAAACAAAATTATTGTATTTCGCTCTTTAAAAAAAACCCTAATAATAGGCTACTAATAATACTTTTTTACTACCTTTCAATACAACAAATCTTTACGTGTGGGGTTTACTGAGGCTGCAGTTTTAAAGATTCACCAGCAGGGGGAGGTTTTATCAAAGAGAAGGACCATCACTCCAGTGAAGGCAGTGGCGTCAATTCAGTGTAAGCTAAGGTATGGCAAGGTTACGAGTCACAGAATTTAACTAGAGTATCAATCAACACGTCCAGCAAGTACTCATCACAGAAGTCTATGGAGCTTATCTGTGTGGTTAAGAAAATTTGAACTTTTTCAAATGCAGTCTCGCTCACTGCAAAAACTCAAAATCTTACCAGGAATATTTGTCTTATTTCTAGTTAAAATGTCTAATTTTAAGTCAAAAAATCTCATTACACTTAAAACAAGAGTCATCACCAGAAAAATAACTTGTTATTTGACCATGTTCACCTGTTTCAAGTACATTTTCACTTGAAATAAGTAGAAAAATCTGGCAGTGGGACAAGATTTATCTTCTCATTACAAGCAAAAAAATGTTGTTCCACTGGCAGATTTTTCCACTTATTTTAAGTGAAAATCTACTTGAAACAGGTGAAAATGGTCAAATAAGTTATTTTTCTGGTGATGACACTTGTTTTAAATGTAATGACATTTTTTTTGACTAAAAATTAGACATTTTAACTAGAAATAAGACAAATATTCTTAAGATTTTGAGTTTTTGCAGTGTATAATAACTAGTGAAATCGATCATGGTGTTCTGATTTGCATTTGTAGTTATTCTATGTGTATTAAGTAATAGAATAATAGGTGTGGCGGCTGCCATACCTTGCCATACCCAATTGACGCCCCTGAGTGAAGGTGGAGCTGAGAGCAGCTTCAACCTTTGACTTCACTACATAATATTACACATTTTTTATCAATGCACTAATTACAATGATGAGTTTGTTTATACTCTACCTGAATATATTCCTACTACTACATTTCCAGGGAATATGCAACATTGCAATCAGCCTAAATTTTATTATAAAATTATTATAAATATTTTTACTTTTGCAGGCCTCTCAACCCCCTAACATGGCAACAGAAATCTCCCTACAAGTGGCAGTCTCCCCCAGTAGCGAGCCCTATAAACACTGCTTTAAGAAAGCCTCAAATTATATGACAATGAGCCTGGGATGATTGCTCTGCCTCCAAACTCTTCAATTCAATTCAGTTCAATTTTATTCATATAGCTCTATTACAATACAAATTGTCTCTAAGCACTTTCCAGAAACCCAGGGCATGACCCCCAAACAATTATTACATAAACAATGCATGTAAGCATGTAGGCATGTAAAACCTCCAGGAGAAAAGCCAAACAGTGGTAAGGAAAAAAACAGTCTTAAGACACCACTCTGATGGTATCTGATGGGATGTGGGGGATGCAAACCCAATACCCTACCGTATACATTTTACTTCCCTGCATTTGTTGTAACAGACCGCAAAGTATATATGCAATATTACTATTACTTGCAATACTTTGATAATGTAATACAATCAAAATAACTACATACATTTCTAATGAAAACGTATGTAAAAGGCTTGGAATTTACTGGTTTTCTACATTCATTAGTCATAAAAGTGTGATCTGATCTACATTTAAGTCACTGTTGTGGAAAAACCTGCTAAACCTCTTTAACACGTTCTTTCCAACTAGATGAATAACTGGACTGAAAACTGAGTGTCTAAGTTACCAAGAATAAGACTTGAGAGATGATTCTGATTTCAGTAGATTTAATTAAACAGTTGCATGCAAAAGGGTCTGAACATACATCAGGCGTCTCGATGCAGAATGACCATGAAACAGAGGAGCATGCTGATTTTGAAGCGTAGAAGATGATACATTCTAGTAGACAGAACATTGGTGTTCCCCCCGCTAATCCTGGTTTGGGCAGAACACTAGTCTGTACTATATTCTGACGTCTCAGCTGTTTGGTTTTCATCAAGTATGGGAAACACTTTTTTCTCATCACACTCCAAACTTTTCTTCTTTTTTTTCTATCTCAAAGAATCACTTACTACACCACAGAGGCCAAAGGGTGTTGCAGAGTTCATAGAATCCCTTTAAAGATGCAGCACCACTTACCTCTGTGCCCACTACAAAGCCAAATATCAGAACCTGTAAAAGATCTGTAAAAGACTTATTAGTGCCTAACTACTCTCTCTATAGGTAAAACCCTTTATTAAGGGAAAAAACCCAGAACCCACTAAAATACAAATGTAACAGAACAATTTAAAAGCACTACTTAGTTCATCTTCTCAGCTGTGCTCAGAACAGATCGCATCTGCCTGCAAGTTTATATCCGGAAGGGAAGTTGCTGGGGCAATAAAAAGATCTGGAGCCATCGTGAAAGAAGCATTAACTGCTCTCATAATCATGGAACGTACACATGGACTCACACAGCAGAACAAATTGCAAATCATACAGATTATAACAACAAAAACAAAAGACAATTTCAAAAAGACAGAATACCAGGAGGCTGATGTTAACCACTGCCACGCCTCAAACCCCCAGGTTCCAAACGAGTCACTGTGTTTTTGGGCCTGTAGGAGACTATTAAGATGGGATACAACATGGGTCACACTATCAGTAACATGGGTGACGTGTGTGACATGCATAATGTGACAAACACCCCCCTGGGCCGCCAAGACTTGATCTAAGGCTATTCTATTCTCTAATGCAACATTACGCAGGGTCTTCTGTTCAACTGAGAAAGCTTGGAGACCCTCAGAGGTCAATGCTGTGATGTTGTCAAGATCCAGAGCTACGTCATCCAGACGATGAGCCAAGTTAACCGTACCCCAGCAAGGAACGAGATCCCCAAAGAATTTCTCCCCCACAGAAGTACAATGAGTGTGCCTGGACATATCACGCTTAGAAACGCGAGTGCTGGAATAAAAATAAGCATAATTAGTGTGATAGTACGACCATTTATCATAAATCCCTGCATGCGGAAGAAGTTTTGCTAGATAACACATACATAGATAACACATTTTACCTATCCTAAGTTGCTAAGTCACTTTTGTACAGACTCACCCGGCACTTTAAAACCTCATTTTGTACATTTCCGGTCTACATTTTATTTTTACTGTTTATACTTTTTATTGTTTATACATATCATTTCATTTTATCTCTTACATATTGCTTTTATAATTGTATTGTGTTGCACCAATCACCATAACAAATTCCTCGTGTGAAAACTTGGCAATAAACCCTTTTCTGATTCTGATTTCTGATTTCTGATTCTGATTCTGATTCTGATACCTACACCATTATTTTGGTGATTACACACACTGATCACCTGGGGAGCACCGTCGCACACAGGAGCCTTGTGAGTCGTGGGATTAATTGAAAACAATGGTGAAAAAACCTTCTTGTTATTATACTGCACAGTGACATTTTGAGCTCTGATAATATAACTGTTGCTCCGATAATCTGTGTGGCTGAAAGGAACGTTCATTTCCCTGCCACTGGACTGAAGAGTCAAACTCCCGGGACGTCTTGACAAAATACTGGTATTAGATAACTCAGTAGCATTAACATTAGCATCAGGTGAGTCCGTGGCAGGAGAGTCATAAACCCATAATATCATAAACACAATCAGTACGGACATTACAGTTAAGAACATTGGTGTTCCCAAGTACGCTAGTCTTTGTTTGGGCAGAGTCTGCACCTGCAGTCGCCCAAAGCTACTGTATATTCTGAGGTTCTCAGCAGTTTTGTTTTCATCAAGTATGGGAAACACTTTTTCCCATCACAGTCACAGCATCAACGAAATATGTTATAGCTGATAAAACACAAACAATTATAATTTCTTGAGTCATTATTGAACATATGCGTTAATCATTCAGAGTTCAGTTGTGTAACTGCAGCATCCTTTGGTAGTAATGACTTCAAGACAGCATTTTTTGTAGTTTGGAATCGAGCCTGCATAACATTCAGGAGGAATCTTTGAGCAATGGTCTTTACATAACAACTCAGCTCAGACACATTTGTATAATGTCTGGTGTGAATGGCTCTTCTGGGCTCTTTCCATCTTTATGGGCTTCATTTCTGGGCACCAACTGGACCACTACAGAAGATTTTTTTTTTTCTGAAGCCATTCTGTCCATCCTAGGGTCATTTTCCTGCTGACTTCTAATCAGCCTCAGGTTGCTATTTAAAGGCAGCCACCTTCAGATTATCCTGTAAGATATTTTGATAAACTTGGGCATTTATTTTTCAGTTGATGATGATAAGTGATGTAGGCCCTGGTGCAACAAAGCAACCTCAAATCATGATGCCCCTGCCATTATACTTCAACTTTGAGAAGATATTTGGAGTTTAGTGAGTCATACAGTTGTTGCACCCTACATTGAGCACATTTTCTAAAGTTAGGTCTTTGGCAGTCTTGAAGCCTGCAGCCATTTTTTTGATTCCTCATTTCAAGACCCCACCTACTCAACAACTTATGATAGACCGGTGTCCTTCTTTTTTAGTCTTCAGAGCCCACTACCCAGCATGTTTTAGACGTTGCTCTGCTTCACCACATTTGATCCAAATGAATTAACTATCAGCTTGTCATGCTTTCAGAGATACATTTTTTTATCAAGTCATAGTTCATATCACTAGATACTTCTTTGAAAAGCAAACTTAAAATGCCTATATGTCTTTTATCAATCAGAGTAGCACTAAAACACATATTCAAACCCATTTCATTGATTGAAATCTTGTTGTGCAAACTAGTGACTTCAGTTAACTTTCATTGAAGTAATTCTGTGGGTTCACTGACTTTTCCTCCAGCAGTGTAAACATTTAATGGGTGTGAAACAAAATAAATTATGTTTGTGTGTTATGAGCAAAAGACCATTGTGTTTGCCCATTATTGTGACTTTGAGGATGATCAGATCACAATTTATGCCAAAGTAATGCTGTAGAATTAACAAAAAATCCTAAGAGGGGACTATGTCAAAATGGTTATTCTAAGGCTAAAATAATAAACATTTGAGGTCTGATGTAGACAAAATCATTCATATTTATGAGGTGGGAGAGTTAAATCTAGTTTAACTGGGATTTTTCCACATCTACAGCGCTTACCAATGGAACAAAGTCAACCGCTGCAAAGCTAAAAAAAAAAAAGCCCAAGTAAGGCTGTTGATAGCTCACATTAGTCATGTCCTATAATTTAGGAATCAGCAAGTTCCTCTTATTTAACTGTCTTCGTCTAATTACAATAGGTTGTAGCTGCTAGCATACTATATATTTGTTGGCTTGACTCACCTTCCCTCATTTCCCCTTAAGTTTCTTGGCATGTTCAATCAGGTCATCTTGATCAATGATCCCTGCAGCACTGTGGGTCGAGTAAAAGAAACTCTTTTAACAGCTGATGTCAGGAGAGAGATAAATCCAAGGTGTCAATGCATTTTGAGTCATATTCAGCATTTCTATCATCCTTTCTTTAGCTTTGATAGATCATTTTCAGAAATGAGTTAATACACAACATGCTCATGTGTAAATATAGCCCTGAAAAGCTCATACTTACTGTAATACACATGTGCACATCCAAAATGTTGCACTTTATACGAAGAGCGCTTTTCTACAAGCAACCAATTCTGAAGTCTCTTATCAGGAACACATACTATCCTTTTTCATTTTTTACAATTCTAAGTAAAAAATTGATTGATTTATTATTTTGTTTTGTTTCCCCAAAAGAGGTTTGGCAGCTTCTTTGAGGAGGCACTGACAGCACACTGAGCATGCCGTGTACTCAGCTGAGAGGAGGATGGCCAAAGGTACAATAAAGTTTATTATATAAATACTTCAGTGCTGATGATCAATCAGGATATTAAATTGAAGATCATAAGTTTAGATGGGATGGACTGAGGCTGTGAAAAATGGGAGGGATGGGAACAGAGCCAGCAGAATAAAAATGCTGGAAAGAACATTGTAGAAAGAAAAGCGGAGGTGTATAAGTGTAGGTGGTAAATAATACGCGAAGTGGTCCATAATGAGTTTTGAGCCTTTTGGTGGGCTCGGTGGGCTCGAAGGCGGTCAAGGCTGACAAAAGCTGACTGGGGTTAAAGGGGGATCATTTGTGCGGACAGGTCACAAGGGTTGAGGGGCAAATCTGTTCCATTCATGACACCCCGAGTGTTGCCACACTCACACAAACGCGTGCATACTCACATGCTCATATGCTTGCATGTACGCACGTCTGGGGCCCTTTCCCAGCGCTGGGGTCTGCAGCTGATCTGGGAGAGTTCAACCTCGGGTGCACTAACTTTTCACTGCGAGGTCACGGGTGGAGATAGCGTTTGTGTGAGGGGGTGTGTGAACAAGGGACACAGGGAGCGGGGAAGTCAGAGACAGACAATAAAAAAAATAGTTTTGACTAGATCTCCGGAGGGGGAGGGAGGACTATACTGGCATGAGGATGTGTAGGACAGCATCACTCAACTCAGTTTAACAACTAATGTTACTAAAAAACATAATTCAAGTAGTAATGTATGTAGGTTTTGAGTTATCAAATCCTGAAATGTTTTAGCAATTTTTGGGCAATGTACAGACCACATAAACTTGATCAGATCTACTTTATTCTGGAAAAACAGCCCTCGTGAAATATACTCCTCAGTTTTACAGAGTTGCCCATAATTTTGATGCAATTGTCCTTCAGTAGGTCAGAAGTATGTATTACTTATTGTTTCTGCACTCATGCAACAATTGTGCTTTTAATAAATCCTCCACAGGCTTATTTCTCATGTTGGATGCCATGTTTAAGTTTTTAGCTGGGAGAACCAACAAATTAATGACTTGATGGAAAAAGTTTGAGAAACACCTCAACATCATAGCATGGCTGCTTTTAAAATGTTTATTTATTTTGATGACACAACATGAGACATAGTATGGCACTGTATTAGGCAGTCACAACTCTTGCATCTGGCTTTCCAATCATGTGTGAGAGAACCCATAAGAGTGGCAGTGGGTTAGGATGTAACAGAGGTGAGTGTCTCTGTCTTTGTGTGCCAGGACTGACTGGGGCTACACATCGGCAGAGTCGTGACATTCTCATAGGCTTCCGGGACCTTTATTGCTGTGGCAATAATCAATAGTGTTCCCACAGAGACGTCTTTTGGATGGGCAGGTCAATACCTGTCACTCAGGGCCGGAGCGGTGGCACACTCTTACTCAGCAGCTATGCCAGGCTGCTCCCTGCCTCCCATGTTATCCTGCATGTATCTCAGGAGTGCAACATTTTCCCTGTAAAAGGTTCAGATATATTTCCAACTTAACCACAGTGTCAATGTTTTTTTCCTTCTTCTTTTCTGCACAGTGCATGCTATTGTGTTGAGCAGAAAGCCATTTTAATTGCCTTTACTGCAATGTTATTTATTTTATTAGGGCCCGAGCACTTACAGTGCGAAGGCCATATTGTATCTGTAGGAATTTTCCTCATTTTTCTTCCGACGAAATGAGGGCCTTTTTGCCCCCCTAAACGTGCCCCAAAAGTCACCAAATTTTGCACGCAAGCCAGGCCTGGTGAAAAATTTTATATTTCATAGTTTTTATTAATGGGCGTGGCCTAATGGCTCAACAGCGCCCCCTAGAAACTTTGGGCCTCAAGCCCCACAATACGGTTTGACGTACATGCACGAAAATCGGTATACACCTGCATCATGTCGCAACTTATAGAAAAGTCTCTTGGCGCCATGCCCGAAACCGAACAGGAAGTCGGCCATTTTGAATTAATTGTGTAATTTTGGCGCAATTTATGCCATTCCTTCTGCAGTTAATACGGCCCGAACCGTAACGTGCACCCAGGTGTGCACATCTAAATGTGCGTCTCGATCCTGCAACGACGCGCATTACTTTTGTCAGTCAAAAGCGTTACCGTGGCGACGATAAACGCCAAAAAGCGTGCCCCCCCTTCATCTGATTGGCCCATATTTGATAGTTCCTACTTTCTGCCATAACTTTTGAATGGTTTGATATAGAGAGTCGTGGGTGGTGTCATCCGCTAAATGTCCAGTCCTGAAGAATCTACATGTAAGTCATACAAGCGCTTCCACTGCAGCACGTCTGAACGTGCACAAGGGTGCGAGGGCCCGTTCATCGCTGCTTGCAGCTTTAATTTTATATATATTTTGCTAATTTTTGATAAATTAGGTAGTGTTTGTCGCCTTGATGAATGCCTTTTAACCATTAGTGGTTTACCAGATTGTTTTCAGTTAATTTTCCTTTGACTGAGGTTCATGCATTTAACACCCACTTGGTTTTTTCTGTGGTTATAAACAGTGATTACGTATTGATCTCCTCATTTGAGAAAACACCTGTAACAATAGAGGTTATGAAAGTCTTCAAAACTTTGTTCATAAAGTAATTTTTTTTTTTCCAGTTTAAAGATTTTTTTTTTTTAACCAGTCGATTTTTGGCACTTAACTTTTACCTGATGGCGACTTAACTGCATGGTTAAGCTCCTTTCCAGTTGTATTTTATTTCCGTTACATTATTATATATTACTGTCAGAACATCAGTGAATCCAGTGAAATCATTTTATACAAACACTTCACACTCCAACACCACCCTTTACAGAAACAGTTTCTCCCCTCAGGCTACTCATATCTGTTAAGGTTTTATTAATGCTGAATGGCAAGGCCTCTTTCAGGGAGGGACTTGCTTGTTTCAGCAAGACAGTGCCAAACCACTGTTTTCATGGATTACGGCATGACAGCTAAGTACTGCAAAAAGGTTCAGGTGGTGAACTGATCCACCTGCAGTACAGAAAAAACCATGTTGCATAAAAAATCGTCCAATAAAACATTTTTCTTTCAAACTGCAGCAGCTGATAAATCTGTAAAACAAGGGGATGATACAATGAGGTAAACATGTCCTTACCTTCACTGAAACATAACTTAATAAAAATTAGGATATCAATTTCAATAATAATAACATTTTCTTTTTGATTAACTGTCTTTCAGGATCTTAAATTCACTGAAATATAGCATTTAAATCATTTATTAATCATAGCACTCAATTTTCTTTTCAAATGTTCTCCACAATGTTTGGGGGAACAGCATTATTCACTAATGGTGGATTTCCACTGGATTAGTGTATTGATTTAAATCTTGGCCATTACACCACAATTAGGGATGAAAATTTTGTAAAGGTATAAAATCGATTGTCCCATTTAGAGAAGTGAATGTGCTTTTCAGTTTTACAGAGATGAACATAATTTTGGTGCAATTGTCCTTCAGTAGTTCAGAAGTATGTATTACTAATTGTTTCTGCACTCATGCAACAATGGTGCTTTTAATACATCCTCCACAGGCTTATTTCTCATGTTGGATAGCATGTTTAAGTTTTCATCTGACAGAGTAAAGAAGAGATTCTGCGGAGCTGGCAGAGGTATAGATAAATTGACTTCCCTGCCAGTGGGCTGGGCGTTCTTTCAACCCCAGGTGGCCAATATTGCTGTTTGAGTCAAGCACTTAAACAGAATTGCTTCAGTAAAAAATGACCTGAGTACATTGAGTGTGTCTTTGCAAAACACAACCTTGTCAGCACAAAGAAACCAAAGCTCCTGCTGAATGTTCTCTGCCAGGATTGATGAGATCACAGGACTAAATACGGCATAATGTGGACAAAATGAGTGAGGCCTTATGTTAGCATCAATACCTCATTTGTTTATATTTTGATTTTGCCAAATTTGATATATGATTAAAAAAAATAAAGGTATTCATGGGCACCTTTGTGCCCCGTAATATGCACAAATTAATGGTGAGATAAGTCCAGACTTCTGCTCCCCTCATCTTTTCCTTCACTCCCTGGATGACGCTGTTGCCAAGCAACAGGGCAGCCACTGTCAAAGAATTCAGGGGGATGTTTAAGCAGTGGCATGCGTTTTGGGGGAAGGAGTGTGTTTGCATCTGTGCCTACGTGTTTGTGTGTGTGTATGTGTGTATGTGTGTGTTCTCTGTGTGAGATTGTAGTTGTGATGGGAGTAGAGGAGGGTGAGGAGTGTGTGTTTGCATGAGTGGAGAGTAACAGGACACTCTCGGCTCTGCATTTATATGAGATTGTCTGCTAATCTTTTAATCGTAGTCATTAAAACACATGATTTATGGTGTAATCCAGATGTTCAAAGGTGTCATGAAGTGCACCCCTGATCTTTGATGAGTTGGCCTTTCACACACAAAGAAATGCTCCTCACAGTCACACAGATACATGTTTTTGTTTTTTTGCTTTGGTTTTAATGCACTGATGCAGCATATTAGCATAAAAAGAGACTTGTCATCTTTGTGTGGGCAGAGAAAAAACTATAAACTGTCACTCTTGGGATTTATAGTGTTAATAATGAATTATTTAACTAGTCTCCTTTGTCTCTACTGTTTCACATGTCTAATTCCAAAATGTTCTCCACTAACTATTACAAGCAACGGCTGAAGATGCACAAATTTTAGACATCAGTGCATGGATGGATTATGAAACAGTGAGTCCCTGGCACTGGCACGCAAAAGACCCCAACTCATTAAAGTTTAAGGCACCAAAACTGAAGAAGACCCAAAAGGTAACCATGCACTTTCCATTTGTGGTAGCTTTGAGTCGGATTGTTTCATTACATTTTAGCTGGGTTCAGTTCCAATTCACACACCTGTGTGTAAACCATATGAATAAGTTGTTAAAACAATAAATACGTTTAGAATTTGAAAAGTGAATCACTAACAGACTTTTTCATATAAGCATTTATAGTGCAATGAAAAAAATATCAACCGCCTGCTGCATTTTTCCCATTTGGTACCGTTACAACCTAGAATTAAAATTGATTTTCTTTGAGGCTTTAGGCCAATTGATCAGCACTTTCCTACTTTTTTGATGGTTCAAAAATACTTTTAATTGTAAACAAATGGCAGAAAACAGTGATCTTTCTAGGTTGCCTTTAACCTGATTGATAGAACCTAAATTTGATTAATTCCCTTTCCTGGTTCATGCCATTTGGTTGTCTGGCCATTCTTGATGTTTTCTTGTTTTTTTTTTTCTTTAACGGATGGGATTTTTTGAAGTGGATTTAATGGTGCTGCATGAAATATTCAGAGAATGTAGATATAAGACCTTCTTTCAAAGTCTCTTGGTCTTCATTAGACCACTTGCTCATGTTCTAGACTACTGATTCTGGGGCACTTCCCGACACCCATACTGTAAATGCATATGTATATATATCCGTGTAAGGGAAAGAATGAATGGGGCCATGTATTGTGAGATTTTGAGAGAAAACCTCCTTCCATCAGCAGGGCATAGAAGATGAAACGTGGCTGGGCCTTACAGCATGACAATGATCCCAAACACACCGCCCGGGTAATGAAGGAGTGGCTTCGTAAGAAACATTTCCAGGTCCTGGAGTGGCCTAGCCAGTCTTCAGATCTCAACCCCATAGAAAATCTTTGGAGGGAGTTGGAAGTCTGTGTTGCCCAACGACAGCCCCAAAACATCACTGCTCTAGAGGAGATCTGCATGGAGGAATGGACCAAAATACCAGCAACAGTGTGTGAAACATTATGAAGACTTACAGAAAACATTTGTTTGTCATTGCAAACAAAGGGTATATAACAAAGTATTGAGATTAACTTTTGTTATTGACCAAATACTTATAATACTATAATTTGCACATTCTTTAAAAATCAGACAATGTGATTTTTTTTTTCATTTTGTCTCTCATGGTTGAGATATACTGTACCTGTGATGAAAATTACAGGCCTCTCTTATCTTTTTAAGTGGGAGAACTTGCACAACTGGTGTCTGACGAAACATTTTTAGTTTTTTATAGATAGATAGATAGATAGATAGATAGATAGATAGATAGATAGATAGATAGATAGATAGATAGATAGATAGATAGATAGATAGATAGATAGATAGATAGATAGATAGATAGATAGATAGATAGATAGATAGATAGATAGATAGATAGATAGATAGATAGATAGATAGATAGATAGATAGTCTGAATATATGGAATGAAAGTCTAAATATATGGAATGAAAGTCTGAATATATGGAATGAAACGTGAATATATGGAAGGAAAGTCCAAATATATTGAATCAAAGTCTGAAGATATAGAATGAAAGTCTGAATATTTTGAATCAAAGTCAATATATAGAATGAAAGTCTGAATATATTGAATGAAAGTCTGAATATATGGAATGAAAGTCTAAATATATTGAATGAAACGTGAATATATGGAATGAAAGGCTGAATATATTGAATCAAAGTCTGAATACATTGAATAAAATGTGAATATATGGAATGAAAGTCTAAATATATGGAATGAAAGTCTGAATATATTGAATCAAAGTCTAAATATATGGAATCAAGTTTGACGCCACCAAGTCTCTCCTACCATTTGTTGTCCACGTGAATAGCTTTATTTCGTATGGATGTTGCAAGAAATACATATGAGCGAGCCAGCGCTAAATCTCGTTGCAGCAACTCTTAATAATGGAGATGACATTGACATGTTGGCAAATGCCTGTACGGGCCAGAATAATACTGGCAGCAGTACCCAGATCAGTTCAACTGAAGAAAAAGTTTCCTCACTTTTTAACCGTGGAAGACCAAAGGAAGTGAATCTTCCTGGTGACTCACCAGTGGTGAGGCAGTTTCACCTTATCAGACACACAGTAACTGAGGAAGAAACATGTCTTGCACCTCACAGGAGCGCACCACCTCAGCCCCAATCTACAACCTTCGCCCAAGAGCCAAGAGGTAAGATTATATATATATATAATATATATAAACAGCAACAATAAATAGTTTATAGCCTAATTGACATTTAGAGTTACACTCATAAATATTGTGATAATGCGTGAGTAAGTTAGTAACTAAGTTAACTAACGGAAACTAGTGATGCGCAGGTTGATACTAAAATATTGATACCTCTGTTACCAGAACTGCATGTTATAAAATCGATTCTCAAGTCATAATATATGCAGAAAACCATGAAGAAATCCAGCGTGTTTGCTGGATTTGTAAATGTCTTGGAGTATAAATTCTACTTTATTCTATGTGTGTGGTTTCTCCACCGTTGCTATATGACATAATAATTGATTGTTATATGGTTCAATAATAATCAAAGTATTGGATAGGAAAGGAAATCAGTGGTATCAGAGATCACTAATGGAAACATGGTGCGCATTTATCTGTTATCCCTCTCAACCTCTCTGTTACTCAGTGTGTTAAATCAGGTGTGTCCTGGAGTATATACATAGGCCACAGTTTTGCTCAAATTCAGTCAATATTAAGCTGAAATTGTAGAAGATCGAGGAGACAATTTCACACGCTGAGCACACGGAAGCGTGTCTCGTTTATTTTTCTTGCCAGAGAGAATAAAACACCAAACAAAAAAGGCGCTGTCCAGCAACCCAACCATCATCACACCTTTTACAGGGACCACGATCCCTGAACAGTCAATTACATGGAGTAACTACAGACAGTAAATTACATGCAACATATTAATTTGGCATTGCATGAAGAACCAGACTTAATAACCAAGGTGAATTATGTGCGTAACAGTTACTAGACTGAAATGTCTGATTGTGCATGTGGTTATCACACTTTATTCTTTCGAGGACTTTGGATTAAATTTCAACTACTGTAACACAATAATAGTGTTCAACTCAAACTAATGGTAAGACACAAATCCACTTTTAACACAGCTGCCTGTTTGGAACCCGTACAGACGAGTGAATATACTGTTCATGCATGAATGTTTAATTGGACTGAAATTACTGATTCTTTTTCATGTTTCTCAGGTTTTATGCACAGTTATACAATTCACGTCCCATGGTTCAGTCTTTCACCAAGGAAGTGATTCTCATGCCAGACCAAATATTTGCACATGTGCCGAAGCGTGCCAAGAAAGCTTGGCTTTTTGAGAATGGGCATATCAAATCTGCCTTGGGATTTGAGTGTGACTGGGACTCAGACAGAGTAATGCAGGAAATACAAGCAGCCTTCCAGCCAACGGTGGAGGGATGCAGGTAACCTTGGATCTGTTTTTGTCTGCTGTTTTATGTTATCTGTCCTGTAATAAAAAATAATAATATGATATACTATGAAGGGTTAACTTTTGTGTTTGCAATAAAACCTTTTTTACATCCAGTTTTTACTTTTGTACTTTTGATAATAATGTACTTTTTTCAGTACTTTATGATTGTAAATAGCTCATGACAAGGCCTTTAAAGCTGCATTCAATGAACTAAAGTTTGGTTAATGACCTAAAAAACTGACAGAATGTACATTTCAGTGTACACACAAATGATGTATTGGAACTAAATTCTCTATTTGTACTGTAGTTTTCTAGCTGTATCAGTTTTATATAAGAGTGTGTTTCATTCCCTCAGGTTCAAATCCCGTTGCCATGCTACAACAAACTAGTTGAGCCGTCCCTTACCTCTAAACAAACATTGAATGGAGACCTTATCGGAAGTCCATTTATGTCAGACCTGACAAAGCCATTTTAAATGAGGACAAAGAATCTGTAAGTAGTGATGAACATTTAAAAAAAGCTATTATGACAGTACTTATACTGGATGTCTTTAAAAAATGGTTACAATAATTAATAGTTTACAATGCCTGAAGTAATCTCTGACCTGTTATGGGAGTATGTTACTTTGTTTTGCTGTCAATATAGTGTAGTGGATCCATAAGGTTTGTTCTATTAATCTGCCACTACAGTCATCCTCTGATGGAGACAGTAACCATGCAAGCAGCCCTGATTTCACAGCAATACTGGACACTGACCAATGTGTTAAAAAAAAAAAAAAAAAATTTAAACTAACTTAAAATAATGCTAGCTCTGTGTTTGTTTTTGTATTCACACTATTTTGCCAAACATCATTCAAATGTATGCACAATATCTTTTACACAAAATACAAATCACAAATGCAACTCATAATACATTCATTGTACAAGCCCAAAATATAATGCTCTGATGAAGTTACTCAACAGTTCAATGTGAATCTACTATTTTTCCCTCTTCTTTTAGTCAGTGGTAGTGTGCCCGACCATTCCAGAGAAGCTGTCTCAACCTTCTCTACTGTTGAACCCCAGTCTCGCTCCAGTAATACTCCCCCCGTCTCCAGTGGTGATGATGTTATTAGGTGTGTTGCCAACCAAGATATATGCACAGATGCCATCTCAGCCTACACCTTCGCCATGTCCACTGGTGGCATTGTCATCAATATTGAAGATACTCTCTTGTCCAGTGGGACTTCCTTCATCTGCGGTGGTAACCCCAGTGGCTTGACAGTGGGTCCCACTGTGAATGCTGGTGGGGACATGCATTGCTTCTCTACTAATAACATCTCGGGTGTGTCCCATGGTCCCACCCAACCCACTGCATCTAGCACTGGCTCATCTAGCACATCCTACAGGTCCATCTTTTGTACTTTTTGTGTCACATTTCATACAGTATTTGTATGGTCCATGCTTTATAAAAATGGGCTTTCTTTACCGTACATTTATCAGAATTGATTTACTCTATACTAACTTATCGTGTCCCTATTTTTTTTACGTACTTAAATAATGCATTGTCCATTAGAGAACATTCAAGTTATTAGACCAACAGAACATTTTTATTCCTGTATTCCGATGATGTTTAAACTGTCTGTTTCAACATCATATATTTGAATTAGGGGTGTCAAATTAGCACGTTAATTGCGATTAATTAAATTACAGGCATATTTACGAGTTATGTTTTTTAATCGCTTAATCTATTTTTTAATCTCTAGCTTTACTTTTTCTGTTTGCGAGTTGCCTTTATTATGAACTCTGTATTTGTGCTTGAGTTGTTAGGGGTGGACATTGGTTGGCTGTCACTGTGTGTGTTTAACACACGCTGGTAGTCTCCCATTTTAGCTGGACAGGCTTGGCGGGCTGAGTAGCGGAAAAGGGAAGTGAAAATGGAGGAGCATGTGAAAGTTGTCGGTCCAGTGAATAGGACATTTATATTTCTAAAATGCCCCGACGATACCATTGGTAAAGGTAGAGAGATATGTGTTCTTTGTGGAAAGGACTTTGCTCACCACTGAAGCAACTCAAGTTTAGCCACATAAATGCAAAGCACCCGGGCGCGAGTGCAGCCACAGCTAACGTTGGCAGCAACGATGATACCACAGCAACAATTTGTTACCACAGATTACAGATCTTAATGAATTCATCTCTAATTTCTATAATCGCTTGACAGCACTTCTTTGAATCTTCACAATGTTCATTATAAATAATTTTTCTGTTTTATGTTTTAGTGCATACTTTGACATATTTGAGGAAGAATACCTGTCTGATGACCCTGATCTCCAGGAAGCCATTTCAAGATCTTTAGGTACCAGTTCAAGTGAGAGGTCGGTATGAGATGTTACTGAAAATGTAAATATTTATGTGGTATAATTTTCTCAAAATTATACTTTGGAGGGCTGCTGTCAGTGTTGGAAATTCTTCTGTTGCTCTTTGCTCTGTCATTTTGGAACTGACAACTATCAATAATCCTACCAAACTGTCATTGGCCAAACTCCCAACATTTGCTAGATTTTCTTTTTAAAGATTTTTTTGGGCTCTAGTGGCCCTTTATTCAAAGTATACAGACAGGAAGGGGGTAGAGAGAGAGAATGGGGATGACATGCAGCAAAGCTGAGCAGGCCGGGATTCAAACCTGCAACCACTGCAGGAGGACTGTAGACTTAGTATATGAGCCGCCTGCTTAACCCACTGCGCCACCAAGCGGCCCACATTTACTAGATTTTCTAAAGCCTGGGAACAGAGATTAGTGGACAAGTAGATGTCTATTTTCTTTTTCTCAGATTACCTAAATTGTGCTTGAAGGCTCTTAAAGGCTCATTACTTTTGCCCAATGATACCAAATATGTACTGCATACCCCAGCTTTCAATAATTCAGGAACATAAAAAAAAGTAAATAAATAAATAAAACATGCTCCCTTTCATTATTAAGACAATTATTTGTAAAATTGAATTACAATTTTTAATGAATGTTAAATACAATAGTCTTGGAGATGTTACATTGTATTTCAATGGGCACCATTGATATTAATTGCACTTCTTTTGTTTGTGCAGGGCAATAGGGCCCTGCACAATAGTGCAGGGCCCTATTGTATCTGTAGGAATTTTATTTTTATTTTTTTCCAAAGAAATGAGGGCCTTTTTGCCCCCCTAAATGTGCCCAGAAAAGTCACCAAATTTTGCACGCAAGCCAGGCCTGGCGGAAAATTTGATATTTTATGGTTTAAATTAATGGGCGTGGCCTAATGGCTCAACAGCGCCCCCTAGAAAACTTTGTGCCTCAAGCCCCACAATACGGTTTGACGTACATGCACGAAAATCGGTACACACCTGTATCATGTCGCAACTTAAAGAAAAGTCTCTTGACGCTATGGCCGAAAACGAACATGAAGTCAGCCATTTTGAATTAATCGTGTAATTTTGGCGCAATTTATGCCACTTCTTTTTGGCCGTCAATACAGCCCGAACTGTAACGTGCACCCAGGTGTGTTATACATCAAAATGTGCGTCTTGATCTTGCGACGATGCCCATTACTTTTCTCAGTCAAAAGCGTAACCGTGGCGATGCTAGACGCCAAAAAGCGTTGAAAACAGTGTCTCTCTGGAGGATATCCTTGTCTTCGTCACTGGATGTGACAGCATTCCAGCACTGGGTTTTTCACCAAAGCCAAGCCTTGAGTTCATCATCTATTCCCGATTTCCAGTGGCCAACACATGCCAAAATATTCTTCGCATACCCATTCATGCAGTATACACTGATTTCAGATCTAACATGGATTTTGCCATACGCAATTCACATGGCTTTGGAAGAGAGTGAGAGGTAATAGGGAAAGGGCTTGTAGAATTTCTGTTATAATGAGGTTCTATTTTTGTTGTTTTTTGTTTTTTGTTATTGCTCTAGACAGAAAATCTGCATTTACAGACAATAAGAAATCACAAGTTGGCCAACAACCTATGAGCACGTTTTGAACAGGAAGACAGGGGCCTCAGATCTACAGGAACAAACTTCCTATAGACCTGAGGTCTGTTCAAACTGTCACCTCCTTTAAATCAGGGCTAAAAACATTACAGTTTACTGAAGCGTACTCTTAAATTAAATACTTACCTTCTGCACTTTACTGCCCTTACTTTTTAACAACTTGTGCTTTTTATTATTTTACCTCTTTTCTTATCATTTTATTTCATTTTATTTGTTATTTACTGTTTAATTGTGTCTTGCTGCTTTTAATGTTGATGTAAAGCACTTTGAATTACATTGTGTTGAATTGTGCTATACAAATAAACTTGCCTTGCCTTGCCTTTGTAATAAAATATGTTATCATTGTTATCCAGATCCATCATGGCAGAATGTTCTCTCTGTATAGATTATAAAGATTATAAATAAAATGTTCTGTTCCTACTTTGTCTGCTTATTCTCCGTTTAGGGCTGACTGTGTTTTGATAGGTGCATCTCAACTTTTAAAGGTCATATCATTCTGTTTTTTCATCAGATACTTGTAAAACTGTACACAAAATGCATTTAATTAAGACCTCATTCAAATACGGGATTCGTCCTCATCAGTAGGATCAAATAATTACAGTGGGGCATTATGTACAAGTATATCACACAAAATAAATGATAATATTATACGCTTCACATTACACATCTGGTGGTGTTTGGAGGAACTACATGTGTGTGTGCAATTTAAGCAATTATACATTTGTCCTAGGACCTTCTCTGATCCAGTGTTGTCCTTTAACAGGCACAACTGAAAGAACATTAAAAATAATCTTATTTGACTTTTACAGAATAACAGCACTTTACATCTGAACATGAAAATAAACTATTTGTCTGGCATGACAGTGACTTTTATATATGCCAAACACCAACAAAATTACCTACTAGAGACTCAAGTATTCCTCTCAAACAGGTTGCATGCCTCATGCATGTTCTCAATCATAAATCCTGCAATATCAATATTTTCACTGACAGCATCACTTCTGGCATGATGCGGGAGTCCAAATACATGAACAGCACCCTGGAAAAGATGCAAAGAAGTTGATGCTCTGTTATCTGTGCAACATCTCAGGTAGGTAATGCAGCGACTGTAGCCATCCACTCCTCCTTGAAACACAAATCCTCATGGATTTAACTTCTGGTTTGTATCAATATGACTGGAAAAAGAATCATAATTATTATTGGTAGTAGTACTAAGTACTATGTTTTGCATTAGATAGCACTACACGACTTGATGCAAGAATTATGTTTGTGTCTTTCTCATAGGCTTCATAGGTCTGTTTTAAGTTAAAGGGACAGGACAAAAACCTGACCAGTCACAGGAGTAAGCAGTGTTATCACGAGGAACTAAGCATACTGTTTATGCCTTATTCATTTTTGTGGCCCTCCAAATAAAGTCAGCTCCTCTTGGGATGTAAATTCAAAGGGTCCCAGCCGTGATAAAATCACAAAGAATTCATGCAGAATACACATGCACTGCTGTGACTGGTAAGGATGTCCTTTTAATTGCAGACCTACCTATGAAGAAGACATAAATACCTTTAATAACTCAGAAACCATTATGATTGGAATTATTAGTTTAATTAGTTAATGTATTGTTTTCATGCATTATTGTTTGCATTTTACCATGAAGTGGAAGTGAGTGAGTGATTACTTTAATATTGATAAAATCTTCAAAACAGCACATACCACACTTGATTTGGGCCAGACATTGTAAACCCGACGCTGAATTGCCCTTTGTCTTTTAAAGGCTTTTCCCACTGGATCCACTATTCTTACACGATCTCGGACTCGCCATGGCTGAACTCTGATCCCTCTCCCTCTCAAACCACCAGTGATGTACGTTTCTCCAGAGCCAGGAGTTTGGAGAAGAATCTCAGAAATTAGACGATCAAGATTATTAGTGGAAATGTTGGTGAAACTTCCATACGCCACTAAACCAAGTTGTACCCTGTGGTTCTACAGTGTTCGGACGTTTATAGACAGTATTCGAGATATAGCCATCCAGCTAAATCCTAAATCCTGCATGTGCATCAACTGAGCAGCTTGTATTTTGTACCTTTAAAAAAAAAAGAATAAAATGAAAAAGTACATTTGTAAAATCACATAGTGTGAATACCTTTTTTGTAAAGTCATAGCATGTACTATGGGCAGCACGTGGCTTGGTGGTTAGCGCTGTTGCCTCACAGCAAGAAGGTCCCCGGTTTGACTCCCTGGCCAGGCAGGGTCTTTCTGTGTGGAGTTTGCATGTTCTCCCTGGGCTTGCGTGGGTTCCTTCCGTTTACTCCGGTTTCCTCCCACAGTCCAAAAACATGCGTAGTAGGTTAATTGGTGATTCTAAATTGCCCGTAGGTGTGAGTATGTCTGGTTGTGTGTATTATATGTGGCCCTGTCCAGGGTGAACCCTGCCTCTCACCTGTGATGAGCTGGGATAGGCTCCAGCAGACCCCCGTGACCCTGCAAAGGATATAGCGGGTATAGATAATGGATGGATTGATAGCATGTACTAAATAGAGTTTCTGTATTCTTAGACTGCATCCACCTTGTTAAAATGACCCTGAGCAGCTGGATTGTGCAGTGGAAGGAGAGTCAAAAGGCAATGTCTGGTGTACCATATGGTGGTGTACCATATGGTGGCAATTTATTCACCAAAAAAGTCAAAATAACAAAACAAATACTGCTCAACGTACATGACAGCAGGTGGGAGATCTGACCAGCTAGTAGGACAGATGGGAACTGCCACATTTTATACCCCATCACTGGTCTACCTGATTGGAGACTTCCACACACAGGTTAATTTACAAACTATATTATCATATGGCTAATCACCACAAACAACGTAATCAGCTTGTATGAACATAAGGTTTTATCTTAACTACTGTATTGCCATCACATCCCCCAAAAGAAACAAAACCCTACAACCACACATATATAGATTCAAACAAAATACTAAATCCCCCCTCTACCTGTCACTTGGTCTCTCCCGGTACCTTTAAAATTGGTGTTCGTCCCCTCTGGGACTCTTTTGGCCAAACACCCTGGAGAAGACAAATGACAGGTAAAAACAAAGCCATTTAACACATGCATAGCAACTTTCACACATCCCTTTATTTGCAGCACATTAATGTTATTCTATACACAATCCAACAGCATTGTCAATTATTAACACTTGAATTAACAGTAATGTCATCGCACTTTCTTTCCACTACAGGTATAGCAGATCATCCATTACAGCCCCACAACACACATCACAATTGTTAAAACTGTTTGATCTTCATTTAATAAAGATATTTGTGCAAATATGCCCTGTGCAAACTCTGCCAATAAAGTGCTATTCCAATGAAAGTGCCACGTGCCATTATTAAAGTGCCACAGTGATGTGTGATGTGTGTATGCTATGTATATATATCTTATATTTTATATTACATATTCATATTATATACATGTATTTGTATGGATTCATATTTAAGCACATGTATACACATACATGTGAGTATATATTTTACATTCATGCGTAAATAGTGTTACATATACTCATGTGCTAACCAGGAATTGTGATATAATACACAAATACACACAATGTATCTGAAGAAATGATAAATGTAGGACGATTATGTACTCTCAAATAGATCTCTACACATTGATTGATTTATTGAAAACTGCATATGTGTGTGTATATATATATATATATATATATATATATCTCTTTTATTTCTTCCCCACAAGTTGTATGTATATGTAGTAGTTACCTGCATGTATATTGGTATACATATATGTGCGAGCAGTTAAAGATACTTGTATGTATATTTGTAATTTATATTTATCAATACACCCCCCCATACCTGGTTCTCCTATGTCTCATTTTATTCCAATACAACACGTTATTCATTCACATACACTACAATGCATCACACAGTCACCAAACTGCACCCATCACTGTCTTGTCTTTTCTTTCCTGCTCTTTCATGTGATCTAAGTGCTCTTTGGCAGACATTTGTATTCTTTTTCTAGACTGTCAAGAGGGCTGGTGAAGGAAACTCACTCACAAACACGTGCAGACTCAAAAAATCCCTCTGCTGCAAGTTTAAAATGCATATATATGTGACTTTTGAGTTTGACCAAACTTGGTATTAACCATTAATATACAGTATATGCAGACAATGGGGAAATAAAAAAAAAAACATTTTAAAAAATCAGAATCTGTTCTTTCTGACTCGCTGCTTACACTACACATTAAGAGTGATGACCCCTGAACTGAATGTCCTTGCTGACGTTCCTTAATCCACAAAGTTTTGCTTTGGTATCAACTGCTGTTGTAAGCTTTTGAAAGAAGGTACCAGTGTTTGGTCAGTTTGTGCCTCATCTGAGTCCCTTTCCATCTCTTCATGCCGAATTTTTGCATTTTCATCTGTTTGAAGCCATTTTATGCCTCTTATGTGTCTCTGCACCTCTTTATTGCAATTTCGTTTGACATTTTGTTATTTTTACTTTTTTACTTTTGTGGTCATTTTAAAATTATTTTCATTTATTGCCTTGTTTTCTCCTTACTGATTTTACACACACACACACACACAAATTACAATGAATGATTAGGAGCCCTCTCACTCCTTTGGCCCCAGAGAAGTGCCTGACTGGATGTTCATTTTTCTGAGTGAAATTAGCTGCTCCATCATAAGGACCCTCTTGCACTGCACCAGCAAGTAGATTTAAAGATAGAGAATTTGTGTTTATCCAGTGACCCTTTTCATAGACTCTCCTCCCATTTCACCTCTGCGTCCTGGCTTTTGTGAACAGGCTTCCCACTATAAATGTTAATGACATTCCCTGCCACACCACTGCCTCTCTTTCTTAACCTCTCCACTCCACTCTCTGGTGCTGTGCCCACAGCAGCAGGGAGGAAATGCCCTCACCAGAGGAGGTATCTTTTACGGACTCCCCAGCTCCCTCTGTCCTTTTCTGTCTTCTCAACACGGCTGTTTCATTGCCCACCTCAGTAACTGGGCCTCCCTTTCCCCACTGCCAAGCGTTTTAGTCGTTGGGTTAAACATTGATTTGTGAATGGAGGGAAGCGCAGTGGCAACTGCATGGAGTACAGCGGTCCCCTGCTGCTTCTGTGTGTACACACACACACCCCTACTATACACCACCAAGGCTAGCAGCCATGAAAGCCACTGAGCCAAAAGGCCTTGATTCAATAAGTGATGACCACTGTTGTTTTGTGTGTGTGTGTGTGTGTGTGTGTGTGTGTGTGTGTGGTGACCCCAGCAGCTAGCCACTTAACAAAGGACACAGTAGTAAGCCATACTAAAAGGGTACCTAGATCTTTATTTAAAGCTGTTAGTGAAGACATGTTGGGTTAACTTTCTTCCTCAGTTTTTCCACAGCTCCATAAGTAGGAGTATTACTGATATCCTTGTCTTTGCACAGGTTATTTATATGCAATATATTGACCCGTTTCTGTCTGTCATATTGTATATTGTTATGTCTGTTTGTTTTTTGTTTTCTACCCTTTTTTCTCCTTTTAATCCCAAACCTTATTGTGTCTACATGTCAAAATAGCAGGTTCCACTTACCTTCTGTTGGATTACAGAATGACACACTTGAGATGAGCAAATTCCAACATCCAGATATTGGTGCTGATGCCAATGTGGAAGTTAGAAAAATGTGCAGTTCTTCACACAACCACTAGGGTCTGGCTCCAATGCCAGTTTCAATCTCTGTTAAACCCACGTTAAAACACCCAAGTACAAGTAAACACAATAACATGACAATGACATTTTTTTTTTTTTTTTTTTTTTGGGGGGGGGGTGACAGCTGATACCGCTAGCCATTGTTAGCAACACCGACCAAAACAGTGCTGTGCCTAGTGGCCTGTTTAAGAAGAACAAATAAGCATATTAACATTTCCACTGTTATAGTATGTGTCTCAACGTAAATGACAGAGGATACAACGGTTATAAAACTAACTGCACAAAGGAAATTGACATCTTATCTGAATTGGTGTCTTAGTTAAAACTTTAAGTAAGGAGCTCTGTAATTCGGACGTATGAGTACAATTGGAGCACAGTATCAATTTAACAGGTCAGTTAGTGCTGAAGTAACTGTTCTTGTTGGGTCCTATAAATCAAGATTTGTTTTTTTCTGAGCTTTTTTATGCTGGCAAATTATACCCACAACTAGTAATTAGTTATTTATCTATTAATCTGAAAAACCTGTAACAGTCTATTTTGGGAATATTGAATAATCTTGTTGTCAGAAAACTACTTTGGGGGAGTCAGTCCAAAATGGTTTTTTTTAAGTTGAATTTGCATTTTCCTTTAGGGAATCATGTTTGTTTTTTATTTATTTTTTTTAAGTATGTTGGAAAGTTTTTTCTATTCAGCCAACAAATTTCTTTTTGTGTCCCAACAATGTGCTAACAAATCAAGATTTTACTGTTATGGCATATATGTTTTTTTTATTATTATTATTTTGTGTCTAACTGCAGTAACTAAATTGTTTTATTAACGATTTTCCTATTTCTTCTAAGCCAAATAGTTGTTTGCATTTTAAAATGAATGAATGTCATGACAAGTGCGTAAATGGACCTTTCTGTCAATTTACTATAATAAATGCTTGATCTTTTCAGCTCTATTTGTACAACTTTTGGAAAGTAACTCAGCCGTCAGGCGAAAGCTGTGCAGTAAGAAAAGTAGCCTCCATTTTTCCTCTGAGCTTCAACTGACGAAAGGTAGAAAGTGACATGAAAAGATTCAAGTAAAGCATTCAGAGCACTACAGTACATTCTACTAGCAGGTTAAGTTTAAGAGGCTAAATTTACTGCAGTCAGTGAAATCAAGCAGTACTGTGAAACCTATTTTGATGCATAACCCCAAGCAACCATCGTGACAAGTGAAAGATGCTTGAGGTGAGAGTGAAAGTGGACCCTCTTGACTTCTTCCCGCCTCTGGAGGAGTCAAGGCATGAAAAGGCAGAAGTAGAGGATTGGAGATTGGGGGGCTTGCTTTTTCACCACTCAAGAGAGAGAGAGAGCGAGAGAAAGAAAGAAAGAAAAGAGCAGTGAATGGGTGACCGGTTGAATGAATGAGAGGCAGGCAGGAGCTGAGAGGGGCTCTGGCTGTGTGGAGCTTCAGAGGTTAACTCGGCTTCTTCAGAGGGATGAAAAGGGGGGTGAGGGAGAAAAAAAAACGGATTGAGCTTTAAAGAGGAGGACCCCCTGCGCCCGGGGCGGGATCAGTCAGGATGATTTATTAGAAGAGAGCGAGAGAGAAAGCGGCGTTTGCGAGCGTCAAAAAGCTGCAGCGCAAACGCAGCATTCAAAAGTGCTGATGTGCACCACATGTGGATGGGCCTGATTCCGATTTTTGCTTACAGTGAGAGGAGGACGCACTGCATTAGGGTTTCCTTCTGCGTGGATGCTCGCCACATAGGCGAATACGGTTTCCATGATCATAAGTGTGCCTAAAAATATGTATATCGATATAGAAGACACTGAAATTGCTCTTTAATTTACTACAACACAAACAAACCTAATTTTCCAGATTAATAAAATGCCCTTGAAAGGGAAACATGTTTAACTTGGCATTTAAAAAAAAACATCTGTAAAGGTGCAACATATTTGTCTGCTCAAAAAAAGAAAATGCATTACATAATAACAATAAAAGGGAATTGAGGCAGTTTTGCGCTCTCTTATAAATATATGTTTTTGCATTAAATTAGTTACACTTATCTCTGATCACTTTGAGTAAAGAACGTCTGTCATCCCATCAATTCGTCTGCCACATGAACCTCATATAATCCACTCATTTTCTGTCACTTTCCACAGAGGCCTACTGTAAAGTGGCCTTTCAGGAGCAGGACGGCTGCGCATGGCGCTGAAGGCGCCGCTTTATGTCCAAGTGCCTGGTTACAGCGTTGCACTAGTTCGCTCGCACAAGAGAAGAAGAGAAGGGGCAAAAGAGAAACACTAAACGTCATGCAGTGTGGTCAGAGAGTAAACAGTGTCTGGATTGTAATCTCTTTTTTGGGAAGAAAATGGGGCTGTTGTGTCTTTAAGAGGTGCTGTTGGTCCCTCATCGCAGCTGCTGGCGTGTGTGTGTGTGTGTGTGTGTGTGTGTGTGTGTGTGTGTGTGTGTGTGTGTGTGTGTGTGTGTGTGTGTGTGTGTGTGTGTGTGTGTGTGTGTGTGTGTGTGTGTGTGTGTAACATAGAGGACAGGGGAGATTCATTACTTAAGCAGTACAATGGACATTTATCACCCCGTGGTGTTATTCAAATTCAGTACCAAGCGAGGACCTTCTCCACTCCTCTCTCCGCCTTGCGTCGCAGTTGCAGCGTTTATTGTTGGAGCAGCGCAAAGAAAAAGCCAGGAGAGCCGTGCATCAGTCGGTCCGAGGGACCCGTGCAGGATGGGTGGAGTGGAGGCAGGAGCGTCCGTCCGTCCGGAGCTTCTCTCCGGCTCCGCACCTTCTTTTATCTGCCACCATCCTCCTCGCTGGGGGACATTTGGACGGAGCAGAAATCCGAGAGAACGCGATGTGGGAACTGAACCAAGGACGCACTAACGGAAACTACGGGCTTAAAAAAAATAATAATATTTTTTTCCCCCTTTCGTCAGCAGCTTAAAACACCAAAGGAAAGAAGATAGTCACTCACCGAGCTTCTGATAAAAAGGAGGGATTTTTTTTCTCTCTCTAATTTAAGAGCCGCTGAAAGCCACCAGAACTGAAGAGTCTTTCCTTGAATCGATGACATTACACAGGTGCAGAAATGGCGTTCTGCTGGCTCGCTTGAGCCTGGCTTGTAGATGAAAGGAAGTACAGATATGATTATTTTTTATTATTATTAGCCTATTATTATTTACTCATACCCTCCTTTTTTAGACACTTTGAAGACTATTGAGGGAATCAAAAGAGATGACATTTGTCTATTGCACTGACTATTCAGCCATCTTAGAGGCCTATTTAGAGATGGATGCTCTAACTTCAAAAAACTAGTGTAAATCATGTACAAACAATGTTATCTAATATAAAATAAGAGGTTTGGGTTTTTTTTTTCGTTTTTTCTTTTCTTTTACAATTAGCAGTAGAAATGTCACAATGCAACTGCAGCTGCAGTTGCAGCTGCAACGCCTGCTTAGGTGTTTAACATATTTTGGAAAAAAATATGCTTTCTCTTTATGGGGCAATGTATTCAGTGATTTGTGTAAAAGTTACACTGTAAGTTGTCTGAGTCTTGTCAACGCAAAAAAACAAAAACAAAAAAACCCTGCTGCAACAGCTCATATGCACAAGGAGAAAGCAGTTTTTTCTTATTTTTTCAAAGGGAAAGGAGAATAAGTGGCAGTGCTGAACGCTGGAAGTGTCAAAAATAATGCACAGCAGTGCAACTCCTTATCTTGTAGAAGAAAAGGGAAAGAGAAACAGCTTTCTGTGTCAAGAGCTCAGGAGCAGCCGGTGCTATCCAGGGACCTGCAGGCAGCAGTAGCAGGTGCACCCACGGGCCTATGCCAGATACTGCGAGTGCATATTTGTGATTCAGATAATCAAATGCTTCATTTTCTGCTTTTCATCTTGGCAGGGGACACAGAGAGTCTCTCGCGACTGATTGTCCAAACGCAATTCTTGAGTAAAATCCAATTCACCCCCAAGAATTGTGTATGGACATCTGTTGCTGCAGACTCGCATTCATCACTGCTGCCTCTGGCCAAGCGCCTCGTCGAGATTATAAAACAAACCACAAAGACAGGCAACAAGGAGGCCTTCAATCTCGTATTGTTTTGTAATGCTATCATTTCAGGTAAGGTGCGAATCCCACTTTGCATGACATGGAGGTAAAAGACGCGGGAGTGCATGGGCCAATAAAGTGGAGGAAACCTGATTCTGCCTCATATGTGTTTTTCGGGGTGTGTGTTGAGCTTTGACCGATTAGTATTTACACTTTGTCGAAAATCTAATCAAGACTGCTTGTTTTAAAAGGTAAATATCGACTGGAAACATTGACGTATCGACTGTATAGGAGGCAGTAAATTGAGGGCGCGCAGTGAGGCCTGCATGCATGCAAAGACGCACATATACGCACGGGAAGATTGGATCAGCAGGAACAACGAAGGGAAAAAAGAACGAAAGTAAAATAGGGGGAAAAACATACTTTTCCTTAAACATTTACAGGGTTAAAAACTTATTGTATCATCCTAATATTTGATTAAAATCGTAACAATGTATTAAGAAAGCTAAACAAAATAGCGGAAGAGCTTATAAAATGGACCGTTTTGACTTTTTGGCTAAATTTGGCGCATTTATTGAGGTGTGAGGGTCCTATGAAAACAGAAAACCAAAACAACATGGACTGATGACTGATGCTGCCAAACAGCATCACTGATGAATCAGGTGGGCCGCTATTTGCTCCATTCATTAAGCCTCATCGGGCTTTGTTGATTTAAAACAGCATTTATTTCACCAATCCGTCTAAAATGTAGCCAGTGGAAATCGTTTGGAAAAATATGTATTTAATACATGAAAAAATAAACTTTTAAGCTTTTCTTCGTTTTTAGCTTTTAATGCCATCAAGAATGATCAATGTACACATTTTATCTGTGTATTTTGTTTTTGAAAAATGTTTTTTTTTTTTCCTGGCTCTCAGTAGGTTGTCATTTATGGTCTCACTAATTAATTTAACACACACACACACACACACACACACACACACACACACACACACACACACACACACACACACACACACACACACACACACACACACACACACACACACACACACACACACACACACACACACACACACAAATAGCTGGACCAAAGTGTGTAGGACATTAAAGGCTCACCTCACTTAATTCCAGGGGATTAGTGCTTAATGTTTGTCTTTGCTGGAATTTAAACCGTTTAATACAGCTGGTGTCACAAAAAGATCGTTGTTCAAAATTATTTACAGAGTATTTGAAAACACGAAATTAAAGCCACAAATGCTGTAGCCTACACGAGGTTAAAATAAAAAAAAAAAAAAAAGTCACAGGGGATGTTTCTCACGAAAGTCTAATCTTTTATAATCATAAGATTATTTTTTAACATTTTGATTAAAGATTCACTTATTTTAGTTGTTTGTCTTTTCTTATCCATTTATTAATGTTTTAACAAAGCTTACAGAGCCTTAAAACTCAGTTTTCATAAGTTCGTATCTTGAAATGTGAATTCCTGGTGAGAGAGCTAAATAAAAAGAGAAAATAAAACAAAATAAATAATTATAGAAGGTTGGCAAGTGGTGTTTTCAATAAGCTAATAATCAACCAAAGATCAACTATTAGGATGAAAAAACTTCAGTCAGTTTGGATTGCGTCATGAGAATAATACACGTTTAAGACTATTTCTTTGAAGCAAAGAGGAACTTTAGCCCCCTTTTTGAACCCCCCTTAAAATTGTTTTGCAGTCAAAAAGTGGACTCATAATATTATAGTTTATCTTTACTGGTCATTGTTCACCTTATGGTTGTCTATGATGGACTTTTTACAGCGCTGTTGAACTGTGGTGTTTATGGCGTGTTGGTGCAGACAGGTCATGTCTCCTGCTGAGCATCGGTGAGCAGCTGTGGACATGGACTTGGGTGAAAATGTGGAGGCCCACTGGATGCTGCAGGACTATGAGTGTACAAACTGTACATCATAGATTGAGTCAGTTATTCCTTTTTTTTGCGGGGCGGGGGTGTACAGACCTGATTAGGACAAGAAAAATAAGGGGAAGATCTCTTGATACAATGCAGTCTTTAAAACAATTGTCTTTAGAAATTAAAAAAAACTTTTAATATCTCTTGAGAATACTTTCGTAATCTGCATTTTTGAGTCGGCCTATAAGAAACTTCAGATTGATGCAGAGATGCGGACAAATGTCGCTGATGCATTTGTGCCCCTCTCCTCTCAGACGCGCTGCAGCAGCTGACAGAGCCACACTTTCTCCTCTGTGAGCCCCTCACTACCTCATTTGCATTTCCTTTCTGTTGGCCATTATAGGCCGGTTTCCCGTTGCAAATCGCACTCCACAACCGAGAAAAGGCTTTAGGTCGCCTCGGGCGTTCATGGGAGGGCAGGCCGGAGGCAAGACCTCGACCTCCCGCAGTGGCGGTGGGGTTCACACCCCCACCCGTCACCTCCACCGCCACACACACTCAACACGTATAGGCTGATTGCTGGACCTCTTTTGACTATTGCATTCTGTGTGTGGCTGTATGAAAGTAATAATCACACTCTACTCTCCTTTAATTGGCATGAAGTGGCATCTAAAGAGATGGAAAATGTAATGTTAAGTTTTCAATGTGAATATGGAAAGGTCTGGTTGCAAAATAAACCGTTTAGTGGCGACAATGTCCACTGAGATTTTGCAGTAGCCAAAAAACAGAATCACACAATACATAAATAATTACCTTTAAATTGAAATATACAAGCTCTAATTGTAAATTTAAGACATGTGTGGAATAAATACATTTTATAAATGAAAATATTTCTCCTAGCCAAGGAGATATAAAAAATAAATAAAAAAAGGGACAATGTACAAATATTTTGAAAATGAACCGAGTGATATAAAATAAATTACAAATGTATCATGAAAGGAATTATGGTAAAAAAGAGAATTTCTTTAATTTTTAGTGAAATTAAAAAAAGATCAGGAGAAAAAACATGTTTTTACTTTATATGAAATAAAAAAAACAAGAGAATGAGTAGTTTATAACACAATGTAAGGTATCTGTGAAGAGATCTAATGATATTTTCATGTGAAACTAAAACTGCAAATAATCCAAAATTGCTTGAGCATAAACACAAAAAAATGATAGTCTCACAAATGTGTAATCATGTCAAGTTGACATATAAACTCATTACATGTTTATATGCTGTTCAGGAATGCTAATAATAATTATCAATTTATTTATAGACCGCTTTTAAAAGATCTCAAAGATGCTTAACGGTCTGCAAAGATTTATGTGTATTTTGTTGCATCTTCTGGTGACAGAAAAGTCTGTTTTTTTGATGGGGTTAAACCAGAACATTTCCTTTAATATGACCGCTTCAATTTAGAAAAGACAAAAAAAGTCCAGTTTTTCCCTTCTCTTCATTCCACTGAACACCATCAACTGTATCAGTGGCGAGGGTGCAAGCCGACACATCGTAAGCATCCATTGAGGAGGTGTTTGGGATGTGATGAGAGAAGGCTTGAACATTATTTATGTGTCATGGATACATTTGTTCTCCTGGCCATTTATCCTCCGTGGAGAGTTGAAATAAAAACAATGTTGTCTTGATCTTGCAGTTTGTAGTCCAGTTCTCCCTGTGTAGATAAAAAGATACAATATTCAAGCACAAGGCAAAGGAGAAATAGTGAGAAAGAGTGTATTAATATGGAAGTGTGTATGACCCTTGTGTTCCCATCAGGTCTAATCATTGATAAACTTTTAAATTCATTTATATCCTATATTGAGTCTTGTGACTGAATTAAACTGAAGGATTCAAACTGTGTCTGGATGTAAATTTGAGACATGCTTGCTGCAGCAGCTTCCACATTAAATGAAATGATGACTGACTCAGAGGAAAAAACAAAAAACAATTTCACTTTGATTGAATACATAGTTTAAGCCTCCAATTTAAGAATAAAAAGTGGTTCTATGCCCGCAGTTTAAAATAATCCACAAATGTTATTTAATTACGAGTGAAAAGAAAATACATGCACACTTTTTCACACTGCTGACCCTAATCACTCACACACGCCCACATACAGACACGCACGCAGTCCACACCATCTGACAGTGAATGTGGCTCCCACTGCTCACCATTAGCTCCCAGTCCGCATCATTGATAAGCACCAGTATCCCAGGCCTCCTGTGGGAGAAGTCAGACGCAGGTCAGACGCATCTCCCAAAAAGTAACACACATTCATGTGCAGGGGACACAAAATTTAGAAAAGGGTACCTATAGATAGCTGAATGTAACCCACCCAAGAAATGAAAAAGAAGCGAAACACAGCACTCACTCCAGAAAAAATACACCTTCCACAGATATGTATATTTAAGATATTTATGAGTAATGCCAAAAATAAAGGGTGTCACACGTGTATGTAGAAAAGAAATATGAGTGTAACCAATACAAAAGGATACAAGAAAAGTAAGAATAAATAAAAGAAAACAATTAATTTCATAAGAAAATAATAATCAGAAAATGTTTTGTATGTTAAATTGAGACAAAAGGATAATCTTATTAAAATTCTGGACACAATATTGACCTTTTTCTTCAAGCTTATAGCTTCTTAATAATAATAATTTAAAAAAGGTTGGTAAATAAACTACAAATCATATTAATACTATTAGTGTGAGTTACATTTAAAAAGCAATGGAAACACCTAAAGGTAAAAATATGTTTCGAAATTGCTTTAATTTCGTTACTTTTTTAATGTTTGAGGGAAAAGGCAATCCAGAGAAAACAGGTCATCAAATCTGCTTTTCCACTTTACAACCCTTGAGAGAATAAAATGATTATAGTCTCACATTTGAGACCATGTTTGTCATCATAAGTATTTGCACGTGCGGGTTATATCCACGTTGCAGCTCGCAGAGGATCACAGACCTGAGCTGTGGGGGTTTTCTCACAGCTCCTGTTAATACACTAGTTCATCTGCAAATGTCCACCGAGCACGTTAGCACACGTCACGATCCCCACATTGTTTTGTGACTAACAAAGACTGAAAGTAGTAATTATATGAGTAATACCTATGAAGCCTGAGAGGGGAATGAACTGGAAATGAATGGGGTCCCAAAAATAACAGGTACAAGAGGATAATGGGGTTAACACAACAGGCATCTGTGGGTGCAATCTTTCAAAACGGATGCTCATGTGTTTCTCGTAAAAGAGGTAACTTAAAGTCATGTGTATGCTGAGATAACGCTGGAGGCAGACACTTATGGCTCTCATACTGCTCTTATCCACCTCACAGATTGCCTGTGACGTCAGCGAGAAAGGGCAAACGGGAGGAAACTGAGAACAAGCATGTCTGCATATGTGTGCACCCGGAAAACCTGTACCCAAGAGGAACAAAAGAATGGACAACCAGGCAAAGATTATAAAGTCAATCTCATATGGACCTTTTTATTTAAAAAAAGAAGAAAAAAAATGACACCCCACTGATGGTTTGTTAACATTACAGGCTGCAAGAAAACACACACATCTAATCTATAAGGTTTATAGGAAGGCCAGCTTTTTCTCCTTTCATTGGTTAGATGGTGCTATAAATAGTCCTGCACAAAGGCGGCTGTAAAAGTCAGCCAGTCCTATACGACTGCAGTGGGCTCTGGACACACACACACACACACACACACACACACACACACACACACACACACACACACACACACACACACACACACACACACACACACACACACACACACACACACACACACACACACACACACACACACACACACACACACACACCAAGGTAATCATCTCACAATGCCTATAACATGAAAGCCTTTTCTCCGCTTCAACAGTATAGGGAAATGGTCGTGCGTTCTCCCTAACACACGCTTCTACATCCCTGTGAGGTTGAAGAAAGCAAATATTATTCTATATTTGACATTGGGATTCAGTTTTAGAGGCGGTGGTATACGTTGCACCATTTAAGGATTCATTGTGCGGCGTGATGTGTGAGTCACGTGTACGTACACGGAGTCTCCCTGAACAAAGAGCTCGGGTCGTTCCTTCAGCAGGTTCCGTTGGATCCAGACCAGCAGCTGCTTCAAGTCCCCTACAACACACACACACACACAAACACATATATACATCTTTATTTAAAAGGGCATCACTGTCTCCCACTAATTTCCTGGAGACGTACCTTTAACTACCATATATCTAACCACAGTTCAAAGAAATACTTTTTGTTCAAATGTAAAGACTTACATTAGTCAGGTCCCCTCAGAGTGACTGTGCAAACAGATTTATGACACACACACACACACACACACACACACACACACACACACACACACACACACACACACACACACACACACACACACACACACACACACACACACACACACACACACACACACACACCCCAGAGGTCATAGGTCAGGGGTCAAGGTGCATAGTTCCAGCCTCCTGGTCGATGTGACGCGACAGAGGCACCAGGCGGACAGGGGGTGTGTGCATATGCGTGTGTGTCCGTCTATGCATATTTATGAGTGTATGTGTATGCTGGGGGTGACGGAGACGTTGGAAATAAAGGCAAGGTTGATTGGTATCATGGCCAACGGCAGCATTGTTCTCCTTAAAAAGAAAAGTTAAACTGATGGGGGTTTTTGTGTTTGTATTAAAAATAAATAAAACAAAAAGGCAATGTACTGCATATAAAAAAGCCTCAAGGATAAAAAAAAGACTAAAATATTATGCCAGACTTTTTTTCCAAAGCATCTAAGCCTTAAAAAAAAAATAAAAACAACTGAATGTTCAAGCTTAAGTGTGTTTTCCCTGTCAGTACACACAGGAAAACACCCCAGTTTGACAAATTTTCACCAACCATTGAAGACAAACGCTTCTCATCTGAACCTGAATATCAGCGATGCTGTATTTCCTATGAGTCTGACCTCTTCAACAATCAGACTGACCTTGTCTCAACAATGGGCTGAGCCTCGCTCGGACCGGTCACAGCCACAAAGGCAACGAGGAATTTTTAGAACAGATCCCCATGAAAAAACCAACGATGAATATATTATCGCCATAGCCGTTGCTTATGTTAAGATTCAAGGTGGCGTTAGAGCTGTTGAGTCTGTGTGTCCGCTGTAGTGCGTTTCGCATGCTTTCTAAGAAAAAAAAAGAGGAACTTGTAAAATGTGGGACTATAAACATGTGAATGCGACAAAAGCAAAACATGCAATCATAAAACACAGATAGCTCTGCGACTCGTGTCTGCGGCTGCAGTCGGCATCACACAAACGCACGCAGACACCATCAAAAGGAAGTGCATCAGCTTCAGTGACCGGTTCAAACAGCAAAGGAGAACAGAGGAGATGCGGGGATAGACTCAACCAGGGAGGGAGCATTAATGAGCAGAAGAAGAGCAAAGGAGGAAGATGGTGAGTCATCCAGAGCCAGGTGTGAAGGAGTGCTGAATCTGTCACAGGTAAGTGTTGGTCTCCAGTATGGCAGCTGGATTAAAAGCAGAGCTACAAACACACTCCAATTAGTCATATCTACATAGAATGCATTCAGAAAAATTAAAGATAAAAATATGGTATTACACTAGTTAGCATGTTTCTTTATATTTTAATAATTACTCAAACATTCCTGCATCTAAAACCTGGAATTCACCAAAACATTGTCTATTCTGAAATTATAATGAAATTTATTATAACATCACATATATATACATATATATAATATATAGTCTACATGTGAAAAAAATGTTTAGCTTTGTTTTTCATACTTCCTGACTCCCAGATATCGAATGCAACCATCCTAATGCACAGAAGCTGATTACCAATGATAAAATGTACTTGCATAAAAACAGCTGCCTGGTCGCTGTAGTTTTGACGGCAACAGGCGCGGTGTATGTGAGGGAGTTCATGTGTGTGTGCTGGTCAGGTTAATTGTAGTGCAGACCGCCACCTCAGTAGTGCAGTGATAGTGTTGATTTGCTGCGGTTCCAGGTCGTCAGATTAAAAGAGACGAATATCTGTTCCTGCAGTTCACGCACACAAACACAACAGAAGGTGGTGCACGCTGACCTGCACCTCTGCAGAGCTAAAAACAGAACTAATCACTACAGCAGTCATAACTCCTCCTTTGTGCTGGCTCCTCTCTGGACACTCCTTCTGCCTTTGACTATTGGTATTTTTCTCCACCATTACCCCTTATTCGCTCTTTCATCCTCTCACCTATTTACTTTTTCATTTCATCTCACACACAAACACACACACACACACACACACACTCCTTTCTCATAAAACCTACACTCCTCTCCTCTCTCATCTCTTTCCATCATTTATCTCGTCTTTTATGACCCCCAATTTGAAAAGCGCATGCAGGCAAACGCCGCAAAAAGTTCCAAGACCTGAAAAGAAACAGTTTAGTTTAAAATTGCACGCTGGTATCATTGCAAACTATAATCAATTAAGGTTTTGTATCTGAAATATGAGCTGCAGTGCTTTTTTAATTGGTTCTTGGAAGACGTCATACACAATTGTATCAATGGAACGGCGTTAGAGATGAAAGACAAATGTAGTTTGATAGTACGTTGCAGTCCAGGTAGAAAGGGACGAGAAAATGAGGGAACAGCCATGGGAGAAGGGAAAATGCGTCACAGGTTCCCAGTGCATCATGGGATAGAACTGCGTTGCGTGGGTGGAGAGGAGACAGGAGGGGGGGGGGGGTCGCCATCTTGATGCCGATTCAAAAGTGTTCCCGCTTTTTGTATGCATGTGTGGTTTTACCATCTTTCTTCTTTAGTTTTTCTATCTTAGTGCAATTATGACGGTGCTATGAGGGGGATGAGCCATCCATCTTTCTGGTGATGTGAAGGATCCTTCCACCACAGGGGTTTTGTTGTGTGTGTGTGTGAGAGGGGGAAAAAAAGAAAGAGGGGGTGGGGTCTCTCAGTCGAGGGTCATCAATCACCGGCTGGGGTCAAAAAGAAATGGGAAGGGATTCAGAACCAATTATATCTGCCTTCACTGCGCCCTTCCAGCTTTGAGCTGCTACACTTGCGTACACACACACACCCGCCGACTAAGTGTACGGCTATAATATACTATATATATATACTTCAGGATCAGCAAAACCATAACAAGGCTTGAAAACTAAAATGTGTGGCAGTAAAATCTGAAACTTTGTGCGCTACGTGAAACACCTTAGGACACACACACACACACACACACACACACACACACACACACACACACACACACACACACACACACACACACACACACACACACACACACACACACACACACACACACACACACACACACACACACACACACACACACACACACACACACAGTTATTATCGTTCACGAAAACGAACGAAATAACCAAAACTAAAATTGAAAAAACAATTTAGTTAACTGAACTAAATAAAAACGAAAATTAAAAGACAAAAACCATAACTAACTGAAACTATATTGCGTATTTAGAAAACTAACTAAAACGAACTGAAATTAGATATAATTTCCTCCGTTTTCGTCCCTGTCAATATAAGCCTCTTGGTATGATCAATTTATTCTGCTCTGGCCGTTTCTCTCCAACTGGCAGCTACGGCACCTTAACGCCTCACGGTCCGTGACGTCAAAACTAAAACTAATAAAAACTAAACTAAAACTAAGCATTTTTGAAAATATAAAAATGAATAAAAACTAGCAAACCCACACAAAAAACGAAATAAAACTAACTAGATTGAAGGAGAAAAAGCCAAAACGAAATAAAACTAAACTAAAATGAAAAATTCAAAACTATTATAACCCTCACACACACACACACACACACACACACACACACACACACACACACACACACACACACACACACACACACACACACACACACACACACACACACACACACACACACACACACACACACACACACACACACACACACACACACACACACACACACGGTCATATCAGCCTGACATTCCCTATTCTGGTCAACTTTTGTATCTTTGTCGTCGTGGTAACATCAGCACCGCAGATGAACACCCTTTGTTTAGCCAAATACTAAAGAGGCATATTTCTCTTATTTGTCCTCTCTGCGGGCAGGTTTTTGTCGATTTTCCCTCCTCTGTGCTGTGAAGTGGACCAAATTTTCATGCCGAGGTGAAAAAAGTTTGGAGAATTGAGAAAGCCAAATCTTTTATCTACAACCCCACCACCCACCCACCCACAACAAACATCAACCTGCACCATAGTTATCAGTGGGAAAAATTACAAAAGAAAAAGAATGGAAAGATCCGCTAATAGAAATGACACTCATGATAAAGACAAGGCAGTTGGTATGAGAGACGAAGAGAAAGAAAAGGGCATTTGATGTGAAGATCACTTAAGAGGAAGGGGTAAGCTCATTGAGAGTTGAGATGCGACCCCACATCAGATGATACCAGTTTCTGCTTTCAAGTAACAGAACAAACAAAAACACTTTAACGGCTCCAGAAACACTCATTAGGAACATTTCCTCCCCGTTTTCCTCTCTTTAAAGATACAGTACCACTGTGTCATGGGTCCTGCTCACGCCTGGCACTGACATGCATCTTGTTATCCACTCACAAGCACACAGCTTTAACAGGAAAGCATGCTCGCACCCAAGATGCAGTGAGGATGCATTTTATTCCAACTACACTCTGAGTAGGTCTGAATTGGACTTCATTAATTTCAAATCGTAATAAAAAAAAGATTATCTGCTTACAGTCATGTTAAAAAGAAACAACCCTCTTTTGAGATGTTTTGTATCAGGACATACACTCACCAGCCACTTTATTAGGTATGTTGCCACATAGATGTTCTCATATTTGATACTAGAGGCAACTTGACTAGGTCATGTGGCTGCAAAGTAGGCAAATCATCACCCCTCTACCACCTTGCTTGACAGTTGGTATAAGATAACTATGCTGACATGTTATTATCTTTGTTTTTTTTGTAATGCATTAAAAGGAACCCAGGCTATTAAGACATGTAGTCCCTAATTAGCCAAAATTGTTCTCTTATACTAAAATATGTTGTTAGAAACACATAAAATAATCTAATTGCTTTAAAAATCTACAATGTTTATCACATATTTTGACCTGCGGGAGGCGCCATGTTCTACCTGCGCAATGCATTCTGGGGGCGATTACGTAGAATGGTGGCTCTGGGAAGATAAGCCGCGTTAGTTTAACTGCGACAGGTATCTAAAACATACATGAGCAGCACTCTCCCGGCCGTGGAGGCTGACGAGGGGGCCCATAAGACGTCTCGGTTCAGGCAAACTGGATCAAAGTTCTGTGATGCACGGGAGATCTGCAAAAATGATCAATGTCGTGCGCATCTTAGCAGTGCATTAGGCTCCGGCGTAGACGGCGTAGGCTACGGCGTAGTCGGCGTAGCCGGGGCTTTAGAGCCTGCAGCGCACCGCCATCCGCTCTCGCCGCCGCCGCGATGGAGACGCCGGTGGAGACGCCGGTGGGCAATATGCACGTTTGGGTGGGCATAGCCCACCCCTGCCCCCCCCTAAAACCGGCCTCGGTGCTGGGTGATGACAGACCAGAGGCTGAGGGGACTGGCCCGGGACTTTGACGAAACGGGAGGCGCAGACTTTGCGTCAAATAGGCAAGAACATCTTTATTTAATTTAATGACACCAGATCTGGCTGGGGTTTTTATTGTAGCATCGGTTATCTGCTAGTTGAAACGTGTGGTCGGTTTGTCTGTCTGAGTTTTATGGTGTTTTTATAGTTCATGCTGTATGGTGCGGCACTTTTTTTTTTTTTTTTTAACTTTTTTGTAGGTGCGCCGTCACCTTAATGTTCAGCTGTGTTTTGATCTGTGTTTCTGGTGCGCCGTCATCTGTTTAGCTGTGTTTTCATCTGTTTCTGGGTGTCAAAACAGTGGACGGGGGCTAGCAGGAGCCACCGTCTGACGTCACTACCCAGAATGTAAACAACAATGGCGACCTACTAGTTAAATTATATTTTCAAATTTTATAAAAACGAAGACATCAACAAGGTTTTTTATATCACATTGTTATAATTAATACCAACATTTATCTTTTAAGACCTACATGTCTTAAGAGCCAGGGTTCCTTTTAAAACTAACCACATCCATTTTGGTCTCATCTAGCTAAAGTCAATTGCTCTAGACGTCTCAGCTTGTTCAGATGCAACTTTGTAAACCCAAGCGATCCTGCCATGTCCTGCGAGGGAAGAGGTTTTCTTCTGGGATTCCTTCCAAAAAAACCAAACTTGGGCAGTCTTTTGTACCATCATTGGTCCTGTTTCCCAGATCAGTTAAGTAGTTCTTAACAGCGAAAGACTTCTTTCACAGGCTCCTTAAGAAGGTTTGAAAGAAGTCTTTCGCTGTCAAGAACTACTTAACTGATCTGGGAAACCGGGCCATTAACTTTAATATCAAGCATGTTAGTTAAGATGTAGTCTGAGATGTAATTCTTGAGGTTTTTGCAGTTTACCTGAGCAAACATGAGTATAAGTGGAGCTCAGGACTCACTTATTTAAGTTCATCAGGTGTCAGTGAAGCCATATTAAAGGTTAACACAAGGCAACAACAACAGAAACAGATCTGTGCTGCTGGATTATAACTGGTCAGCTAAAACATATGTGGTGACACTCTACTTTCAGGAGTGAACCGGTGTAATTAGAGCTAAAAACACTACACATACGGCAGGACTACTCGCCGTGTGTGAGCAAAGCCTTTATGCCTTTTTTCCCCCTGATACGGACTGCTGGACTTTATTGAGATTACAAGGGACACTCACAAGGTTCCTCTTGGCTTGGAAGGGTCACATGATGTTCCTTCACGCCACTGAAAAGCAGCTCCGCTCCGCCTCTAGATAAAGAAAGGACCAGATATCAAAAGATCATGTTTTAAACAAACCTCCTGTTGTGAGCTTGCAGCTGTGTAATTTTACACAATACAGGAAAGAGCTGCCTGTCTGCCATGATCACATTACTTAAATCTGGCAATAATAATAACTGTCGACAAAGATAAAAAGATGTTGGAGGGACACAATTAATAATTTTTTCCCCTAAATCACAAAACTTCTTAACGATAATACAAACAGAACTGACACAATGGGCTGCAGGACCAAAGATTTAAAGCATATTTATCTTTTCCCTTAAGTTTAGAGCAAGTGGACAGAAAAGACAAGGGGAGATTTTGTGTTTGTTAGATTAAACCTAAGTCTTACCTGAATCTGAACAGAGCAAACCTCACCTACGAACTTCCTAAATACAGGCAACACGTTACGTGCCCCACCAGAGACACGCGGACTCTCGACCATTGTTACACTGTAATTAAGGACGCATACTGCTCTGTCCCCCGCGCAGCTTTAGGACACTCTGACCACTGTCTGGTTCATCTGATCCAGACCTACAGGCAGAAAGTAAAAACCTCTAAGCCTGTAATGAGGACTGTGAAGAAGTGAACAGAAGAGTCAAATCTGAAGCTTCAGGCCTGCTTTGACTGCACGGACTGGAGTGTTTTTGAAGCTGCTGCCTCAGACCTGCATGAACTCACGGACACTGTGACATCCTACATCAGTTTTTGTGAGGGCATGTGTGTGCAGACTAAGACCTTCTGCACATACGATAACAACAAGCCCTGGTTCACACCGAACCTCAGGAGGCTGCGCCGAGCCAAGGAGGAGGCCTAGAGGAGCGGTGATCGAGCCCTGTTCACCCAGGCCAAGAACACGCTGACGAGGGAGATCAGGAAAGCAAAGAGGAGCTACGGAGAAAGACTGGAGAATCGCTTCTCTGCCAACCCTGACCCCTCTTCTGTGTGGAGAGGTCTGCAGAATATCACCGGGTTCAGAAGAACAGCTCCACGCCCTGCAGGCAGCCTCCGGCTCGCAAACCAGCTGAACAGTTTTTACTGCAGGTTCGACGATCAGGCCAGCTGTGTGAGGTGCCCTCATGCCTCAAAAGCTCCACCATCATCCCAGTCCCCAAGAAACCCACCATCACAGGATTAAATGACATCCGTGGTTATGAAATCCTTTGAACGGCTGGTGCTGAGCCACCTGAAGGACATCACAGGCTCCCTGCTCGACCCCTTGCAGTTTGCCTACCGGGCAAACAGGTCGGTGGATGACGCAGTCAACTTTGGACTGCACCACATCCTGCGTCACCTCGACACCCCAGGGACCTACGCGAGGATCCTGTTCGTGGACTTCAGCACGGCATTCAACACCATCGCTCCTGAAATCCTCCACCAGAAGCTCACCCAGCTCACAGTGCCTGCCTCCACCTGTCAGTGGATCACCAGCTTCCTGAGTGACAGGAGGCAGCAGGTGAGGCTGGGGAGCATCACATCCAGCACCCGGACCATCAGCACTGGCGCCCCCCAGGGGTGCGTCCTCTCACCACTGCTCCTGAAGTACGCGGACGACACCACCGTCATCGGTCTGATCCGGGAGGGTGACGAGTCCGCGTACAGACAGGAGGTGGATCAGCTGGTCCACTGGTGCAGTCAGAACCACCTGGAGCTGAACCCGCTCAAGACTGTGGAGATGACAGTGGACTTCAGGAAAAACCTGCCGCCACACCCCCCGCCCCCCTAACAATGCACCTTCCAATAATCATATCTACGTCATTCTGCTGCAGCTTTCACTTTAAAAAAAATGTATATATGTTATTAAGAGCTGTCATTACCATGTCTACCTCATACTGCCTTTCACCTTTCACTTTTTTATTTAATTGTATATATGCTAATAATTGCCACATTTGTTTATTACTGTTTGCTACCTTTTTAAATCTGGGTACAGTGAGCAAAATAACCAGAGTAAAATTCCTTGTCGGGGATGCTCAAACCAATAAAGCTAAAGCTGATTCTGAAATATCAGGACACCAGCGGAAAGTGCTGCAAGACAACTGAACTTCATATTATATGAGTGTGAAAAGTTATGTTTTGGCTACAGGTCCAAGTTACATCTCAAATGTCCTTAACCAAAATACTGTACACCACAGATGACAGATTTGCTGTTTACTCAAGGCCCTGTTTTCTTTGTTTGTTTCGTTGTGGCTGATTTTGGAGATCACATGTGCAATCTAGCTGTATCGTTTTTAAAAATATATTTTTCCATCACTTTCTGAGTAGCTACTGATGGAATATTTGATCGAACATTTCTGTCCAATCATTTTCTTTATTTGTTCATTCTTCCACAGTATATAACTTAAGTCATTTTTACCAGAGGTACATTTTTAATAATGGAATTTATTATACGTCACCGGTTGATCATTTTTTTCCTATGTTTTTTTCCCCATTAGGTTTAAAATTTCAGGATTTCTTTTTTTTTTGACTATGTATTTCCGTGGACAAGAGTGAACCAAACTGTCTGACCCATGTTGCCTTAGCTTGCTGCTGGTGGTTGGACCAGTCCCGGTCCTCCTCAGATCTATATGACGCCTCTCCCTACACAAAAGGGCTCTAACTCCACTGATAAAACATTTTGTTCTCAAAACATCTTCTAGATCAGCTGAAATGCCCAGTTGTAATGTTTAGTACACATTGTTAATGATTTGTCAAACACTTTATGAAATTATGTTTTAGGCTCAGTGTGAATTAAACTGCTCTGATTCTGTGTCATTTGCTCTATTTTTACAGGAGGCGTCTGCATTATAAATGATGGGATTGCATTAACAGTATGTAGGTGTGTAAGACATTGTACTTTATAGTGTGTGTATAATCAGTACTCGAGTTGTAAAAAAAAATCAGGGGGGATGGTGGATTTTATCATATGGGGACAGATAATTTGTGCTGATTACAAATAATATAATATATTACAAATAATAGCAGTGACCAAAACACCTGCAGAAATACTGCAGGAATGACATAGCAGCAGTTAAAAGCAGCCTTCTGTAAGCTTTAAATATCCACTGGGCTTACATCAAATACATCAAAACACAACAATAAAAAACAGTTTTCTGAACTTATCAATATGACTCTGTCCTACACAGGATAAGTAAAATGGATCACTGCAAAAACTCAAAATCTTAACAAGAATATTTGTCTTATTTCTAGTTAAAATGTCTCATTTTAGTAAAGAAATCTCATTACACTTAAAACAAGACTCATCACTGGAAAAAACAACACTTTTCACCCGTTTCACGTAGATTTTCACTTGAAATAAATAGAAAAATCTTTTTTTTCTTTTAGATTTTTTTGCTTGCAATAAGAAGATAAATACCACTGGCAGATGTTCCTACTTATTTCAAGTGAAAATGTACTTGAAACAGGTGAACATTGTCAAATAAGTTATTTTTCTGGTGTTATTTTTTTTTTCTTTTTCTTTAAATGTTGAAATAGCAGTAATACGTCATTCATTGATGAAATGACATAAGGGATGGAAAGGGGGGATGGCAGTTTTACAGGGGGGATGATTTTGACCGTTTTTATTTCAGGAGGGATGCCATCCCCCCTCATCTCCAGTACTGTGTATAATAATATGCATCATGTGAGGATTTTATCACGTCCTCTGTCAGTGATGGACATCTGTCCAGATGTCCTAACATCTGTCCAGATGTTAGGACAGCAGCTGCTGCTAAACGCAGCTGAAACTCGTCTGGCTGAAACTACAAGAGCTCTCGGTCCATTAAGCAGGTGCTGCCCGAGAAGACGCAGTAGTCTGCAGTGATTTGGGTGTAATGAAAGCTAATAATGACGTTAATAAAAACATTAAGCGGTCAGCTGACGGTTGTCTCGTGTTTTGTTTTCAGTCACACATTGCAGTGTGGCTTTTAAACGAGTTCCCTCCCACGTTACACCGCAAATTAGCAATATCGAAACCCCTGCATTTATTTTTCTGCGACTTACAAATGGTGTAATGATGGTATAAAGAAATTGACAAAGTGTTTTGAATGTGCATACCCAAACTCCAGATGAATAGCTACGGGCGCTGCCATTGTTGGAACGGCAGGAAGCATGTGAGGCGGAAGTCGGAAGTGACGTATTTGTTTCTTTTTCTTCTATTATTCTTCTATTATAATAATAATAATAATTATTATTATTATTATTATTAGTAGTAGTAGTAGTGGTATCATTATTATTATTATTAATAATAATAAACAATGATAATTATAAACCTTACAGATATTCTCTGTAAAGAAATAGACAATTTTTATTTGAAGTGCTACCTCACTAATGGAAATGTTTATTTTCAATATAGTGTAGCTCAAACAATAGTTGCCCTTGTTTTGGTTGGATGACTGAATTTTCTTTTTATACTTGTACAAATGATAAGTTACTTGAATTTGATTTTGATTTGTGACTCTTTTTTTGTGCAAGTTAACAGTTTTTAACTCAATTTAATTTAAGTGAAAGGAATTGATTTTTGATTAAGTGTTTAATTGTTTGCTTTGCATAGACAGACAGACGGACAGACAGACAGACAGACAGACAGACAGACAGACAGACAGACAGACAGACAGACAGACAGACAGACAATTAATTTATCCAGCAGGGAAGTTATGTTTTAGCAGCATATCAATTTACAGAAACAAGTGGAAATTTACAATTAAATTAGAATTTGAATAATATATACATATATACAAATATAAAACAAAAAAAAATATGAGTAATAATTTAAGAGAATATAAAGTCTGGCAGTGCAAGAAGGTACATATATACATATGAAGGCATTGTTATCCATTACATAAAGTGGGATTATTGTAAAGTGTTATGGAAAATGGTAGAAAGGATACCTGGGGTCTCCTGGGCAGAATTTCTCAGTGCACATATTTCTGTGCCAATATCTCTGCTATGGTGTTGGCCTTGGCCTTAACTTTATTTGAAAATAATTGATTGAAAATCACCAGTAACTGCATAAAACACACTCTCTAACACTCTGTTTGCATATGCATGTCCTTGCATTGTGCCCGTTCCTATAAGTGTACAGAGGCATGACATGCGTCTGTGCATCCACATCTGTCCCCAGCACCCTCAGCTCCCTTCTTACCTACATCCTCAATCATACTGGTGACAGCCCCAGAACAGGGCAATCAGTCTGAAGGGGGGTGAGAGTAGATGTTTAGAGGTTTGAATTGCAAATCTGCCGCCTTCTGTCCAAGCATTAGCAGACCCTTCCTTGTCTTTATTCATGTGTTAATGAGGAGCGAGTTCGGGAGCACATAGACAGATTGACTAGGGGCCTTGCGAGTGCGAGGTAGAGGAAGTCCATGGTGGCTGCTGTGGAAGGTCTAAAAGCTAATAAAGATGTGATGATTCTTTTGTCCATCCAGAATAAGGTATATCCTTCCAAGTGAAAACAGTTAAGAGTTCAGAGGGAGGCAAAGAGGCACAAGGTGACTGTGGGTGGGATGTTTTGCAAACAAATTCCCGAATCCCTCTAAAACCAAGACACAGTAAACCATTACCCTCGGCCGCTCCCTGAACCCCTCCACCAACATCTCTGCCTGTAAATGGACGTCCATGCTAGGCTGCTGGGCTCCAGCTATAGAGCGGCCAAGGTCACACATGATCAGATGACAATGACCAACACGATGGATTAGCTATATAAATGGGGGAGAGATTAGGGAGTGAATTGATGAAGGATGGCTGGCAGGCAGGCCTGGGAGATCGTGGGTGTGTTTCAATAAGACACATAAAGAGCTGAAATTAAAATTTACCATGATACCAAGCAGAGAGAATCCTCTTAGAGATTACATCCATAACACGTCACGCCTGTGGAACTGTATGGAGAGAGGGAGAGGGGGGGCTGTTCTGTTATTGCAGATTATGGAGCATTCTATCTTGACTGATTCTGTTTTGTTCTTAGTCCTTTCTTTGCAATTACTTTTTTAAAGATTTTATTTTTTTTACTAGAATTAGGGCAGCCCATCTTCCACCCAATATAAAAGACTGTACCATTGTCTTCTCCATGAAGAGTGTGAGCAGCATCAGCAGCGCTCCTGTAGCATCTGTGTTACAGAACATGCATGCACTCCTGTTGACAAAAGCACACAGTTATACACATAAATGTACATAAATATGGCTACGCATGGGGAGCAGCAGACATGCTCTCACACACACATGCTCCATCTGTCTCTTCTCCCTCCCACTGCCTTCACCATGGGTCTATCTACAAAACAATGTGTGATGCTTCACATAACACGCATGCTCGGTGCACGTCATATGGTAAGTTTCCTTTTTGACACAGACATGTAGGCCTACTTGTAGGTTTCACATGCAAGTAAAGGCAGATTTAACCTTTAGAACACTATCATAAACTAAACTAAACTTCCCAGATTTGTACATATAAACAAATAAGAACAAAGACAGAGTGTTTTTGCTTCTTTAGCAAGGAACTAAAATTCCAGATACCTTAACCTAAATTAATGACTGACAGAAGGGGAAAAAGCAGATTTCCACAGTCTTTGATGAAATAGGGTAGCATGTCAGTTAAACGACCAGGAGAAATGGTCTAACTCTATAGTAAATGCATGGTTATGGACTGAAAGCTTTGGACAGTTTCTTTATGCAGTTAGTCCAAAGCAGGTTCGGTTATGATTTAATATTTTTTCAGGACGATAACACCACAAAGCAAAGAGGGTTAAAGTTTTTAGAAGACACATTAGTTCGTAAATTATCTAAGTCCAAGCCCCCAGATTAGGTGCAACAAAGTCCTGATTTTTTTTCTCCATTTGAACAGAACATAAATCTGTCATTAATTCTAAAAAATCTGTAAAAGAAAAAAAAAAGATTAGAGGTGGATATACATTTCATGATTGTTTTGGTGGTGAAATGCTTCCCCCTAGTGGTGAAAAATGTTAGCCAGTCAGCTCGGCACAGGACCAAGGGAATTAGAGTTTCAGTTATTAAAAAGAGAAAGAAAAGGTAGTTTTATCGCGTTCAGATGTATTGGTGACAACTGAGTAGGTGGTTGTCTGTACAACTCAGCATTATCTTTGTCTTTCCTGCCAACGAAATATTCATTGTGAGAAGTAATTAGAGCTTATATTACATAGAGTTTACAGAGAAAAAAGTAAGTTTGATATTATAAATAAGTTGTAATACTACAGTGCAGAAGCACTGTTGTAAAATGGTCTTGCATTAAAAATGTTATAGTTTTAAATGTACACAAGTAAGATGTAAAAAAAAAAGTGTCAAAAGAAAAAGCACCAACATTTTTTTAATTGATAGATATAACAGGACTTATGAATTATGTTTGAATTAATTCAACAACCAGAACTATAACTCATTCAAAAATGGTCGTTTTGATGCACAATTCTTTCCTTCTGATTGTACAGCAGCACAACTTGAAGTACTTTACAAACAACATTCAAGCACAACTGAGCATTTAGTTCTTTCTTCACCGTAACTGAATACATATGACCCCTGATCTGGAACAGTGATTATACTGCTTCAACAACTGTGTGTGCTTATCTGTTTTTCTATCTAAATGTAATTCTTATACTATACATTTGTATTATTATTTATTTTTTTACAATCAACTTGCTGAAGTAACACCTACAAATAAAAAAAAACATTTATTTGTACCTCCAAAGTAACTGGAAGAGTCCAAACATTATAGTGCAGTGGAAAAAAAGAAAATGTTTCTAACCCTAAGATGGATCATAGAAATTCCTTAAAACTGTAGATGTAATTAGGTTGAACTCGGCTTCTTTAGGAAATTTGAACCGTCATTCTGTTAAGACCTGAGACGGCCCGTTAAACATTACCCCAGCACAACTCAGACATTGCACCAGGTTCAAATGAGAAAAAAGCTAAACAGAAAAACAACACTATATGTTCTTTGCACCTGTAGGTGATTCTGTAAATGTTATTGAAAATTCCAGTGGTGCTGGTTTTGAATGTGATGTTGGTCGTAAATCTTTTTTCAAACAGAGTTGGTACTTAGATTTGTATTCATGACAGTAAAATGATATATGCACTGTATGTGTGGGACTGCCTCAAAACAGACCAGCTGCTGTGACACACCTGGAGAGAGCAACGTTCACCTTTTCCTTAGGGTCTGATTTCATTCATTGAAATGATCTGATTTGAGTTCATTTAGATTCTGAGTTTGGCACATTCTCACAAGCTTTTACCATTTAGCCTGTTAATTTACAATCTGCTACTAAAGAGAACGATATCACAAACATTTTCCATCAGGCTGAATTTTAAGGTCACGCTTTTCCGTCAACCTTTAGGCTACATTATACATTGCACTTACATGTTACTCCACAATAGCAAAACTATACCAGAAATGTTTGCCCCCCCCCCCCCCCCCCCCCCCCCATTCAGAGTGATGAATCAAACACATCAACACAAGCAATCATTTTATTTGAAAAAAAGTGAATTGCTATGTACAGTACGTAAAAAAACATGAGATGAGTCCTGAATCATTTCTGACATTTTGCTTTTCACTTCATACACATAAAAACATTTTACATCATCATCATCATCATCATTCTCATTACACCTAAACCAGTAGGCATCCTCTTGGTCTCAAAACACACACAATAAATGTGTTATTTCAGTGTATACTGTATGTTTGCGTCTTTTACAGCTCCCTTTCGGTATTTTTTGTTTATTTAAGTGCGCCCCCTGGTGGACAATAAGAGGAAGTGGCATATGACCTCCAACTACTAACCTCATGGTCTGATCTGTACAGCTGTTTTAAGAAAAGGAATGAACATATTCAGAAATATTTATGTTTGACTAATGTGACTTTCATCCACCTGCTTGGATAAAGAGGTTTAGGGTTTCCTAAAACATCCAGAAAGGGAGCCTGCTTCTCGGGGGTCTCGGCTTTTAGTTGAAACGATTGCATAGCTCTGAGATTTGGCTCCAGCTCTCTCAGACGCCTATACCACCGATACAGCCATAATGTACCACTCGCTGATCAAGCAAAAATGTTAAATTAAATCATTCTAGTCATTTTGCTTCTATTGCTGTCACATAAAATAAAATCATACATTTAGAAGGCATCCTCCGCGGCACAGCTGCCGCGTACACATCCCTGGTTTCACTTCAGTATTAAACTGAAAAGACAAAAATCCAAACAAACACGATGACAGATTTTCTTCAGCCTGACGATTTTCCAAACGTGACGGCATTTTGATTCAGTCACTCTTGTATTTCTCATGTTTGACACGAGCATTTAAGTTGTTATTAAAGCAACATTTGACTTGGTATAACATTTATAGCAGCATGCAACAACTGTTTTTATTGTTTCAGCAAGTTTGCAAACTGAGAGGAAGAGTCATACCAAACATGTTCATAAATGTTCCCATACTAAGTGAAACATTGCTTTAATGAAATTTAAAGTCTACACAATCCCCATTTATTCTCCTTCATTATGCAGTAGTTATTTTTTAGCTAAATATTTTTGGCCAGGACACAGTATCAAATGTATTACACAGCCAAAACAGAGGGAGGTCGCTTTTGTCTTCCTAACAACTCTCAAAAACCCTCACATTCAAGTCGCTGCATTACATCTGCAAATGTTTCTTCTGGGATACATTTATTAATGCATGCCTGATACATTTTTAATGGGATGCGATGGGACTGCTCGATACATAGTTGATGAGATTTTATGAACAGGGTTCCCTCGCTGAAGATTCTCACGAGTTTACTGAGTCCACAATGTTTTGATATCTTTTGATCATAACAAATAAATAAGACATAAAGCAAGCAACAGAAAAAAATTAAGGACTTTGGAAAATGGAGGACTCGCTTACAGACACACACGCTCTCATTCACACAGACAGAAATCTACAAATGTGAGCTATTGTGATCGTTTTGGCTACAGTGTGTGACAGTCTTTGTGAGAGTCTGTTATACTGGAGCAAAGCCGACTTCTGCAGCTCTGCTCAGCCCTGAGGGCGCGCAATCAAAATGTTTGTACTAGAAAAGGGGGTCGGTATCCCGTTACCCCATCTTTTTCCCCGATTTACTCGTCTCCTCTCTCTTGCATTTAAATATTTTAGCACAGAGCAAGTTCACAGGGAAGAACAGCAAAAAACAGCTTACTTCAAGTCCACAGTGAGCGCAACACATGCGCTAAGTGAGACTCTGCTTTCTGGAATCCTCATACTCTTTTAGCTGCCTCCTCATGTCCCCCGTCCTCCCAAAGTTTTCAAGCTGGAAACCCCCCCCCTCTTATCATCATGGGCCGAGCTGCCAACCAAGACCACATCACTGTGAGTAGTAAGTGCTAACAGGGCCGTTTTGGCGGTGTAGCGTGTCAGGGCAGACGCTATAGCTCGCTGTGACGCGCAGGAGGCTCTAGCTTCTGTGACAAAGCTGTGAGGACCTTGTCAAACTTCTGATAACGCTCCAGCTGGTTGCCCTCAGAGCCGCGGCTGCCCCACAGGAGTCGCATCTGAAACTCGGTCTGGAAGATGTCGAGTACGTCTGCCCGCTCCTGAAATCCTGGACAGGAGAGAGGAGGCAGTTAGTACAAGAAGAACAAAATAATAACCCTGATAATCAATGTCATCAATGATCACCAAGAGTAAATAATAGGGGTGGGCAAAAATATCGATATGGCAATATATCGCGATACTTTTCCAGCTGATTCAATATCGATATTCAAAATTTGAATATCGATTTTTTTTTAAATTAAAAAAAAAAATAATTTTTTATCCCCGATCTTTTTCCCATTCTATCACCCAGTGCTCCTACCTAAGTGACAGTCCTGGGCATTGCCACTCTCTACCAACCCTGGGAGGGCCCTGCACTGAGCTCAGGTTTTATTTCACGTCTTATTTCATTGTATAATTTATTTTTTATATAACACAATTGCCTGTCCTTAAAAAATGAAAAATAATGGACAGAGGTTTATTTATTTATGGATTTATATCTATACTGACTGATCACTGTGCCTGTCCTTGGTTTTAGTACCCATCTTTCTTGTGTTTATTATCATTTGCCACATAATTAAAGCAACCTCATACTAAATTTAATGTTAATTTCATATGATGTAAATAATATGAAAAACATATACAAATGTGTTGTAACTTTAGCTTGTATAGTTATAATAAAACATTGTTTTGACTCAGTTTGTCCCATGAATTGTCACTATAATCTGATGAACGTGCAACTCGGATTTTAAGATCCATCACTATCATCTGATGTACATATATACAACTTGGATTTTAAGATGTGTAATGCATTTTTAAATTTTTTGGTGAACTATGTAGAATATAATAATCGGGATATCGCATAATCGGGATATCGCAATGTGTATCGTATCGTGGCTCAAGTATCGTGATGCGTATCGTATCGTGAGGTCCTTCCCAATACCCACCCCTAAGGAACATTTACTCGTTAAATTAATGCATAATAACTCAGCTGAACAACTGGACTAGTTATTGTATAAGACAAGACACACACACGCACACACACAGAATCCCACACACAGATCAATACTGATTTTAGTAGATTGATATGGAGGTGCAGACACTCAAATAAATTGTGGGATTTTACTTTACAGTGTGATCATTTGTCACCCACTGAACTTCCACACCTACATATAATGTTTCTCCTACTGCAGTAAATTAAAAGGAAATCTTTTTGTTGAACCTAGAAATTTCAGACAGAGCTCAAACAAAGAACAGCTTATTGGGCCTTGATAACTAAATGAAATAAAAATGGATTTTAAACTCATACATTTCTAAGTCCGCCACATTTATCTGTGTGGAAATGAACATCTCCCGGAGGGCTTATGGGACGGTTGACAAAAGGAATAACCTGAGGTCATGCCGGTCGATGGCAGGTTATAACAGAAAACAGATGTGTGAACTGAAAGCTATTGACACGCTGTTCAATAAAGCAGTAATGGCATCAAACTGAGAATCAGTGGTGAGACACTGAGGATCAATGCGGTCAACAAAGTAACCACACACACGATCAATGCATCAAATTAACAGTGTTGTGACAGAGATACTGAACATACGTCATTTACAGCAAGAGATGTAACACGACGCTGATGGTGCAACCAGAACATGAAAAGCAAATGAGATTAAATGTATAAGTAAAAACAGATCATAGGGGTCAAAGTGTAAAACTGGGGTTTTTATTGAACCAAATCTATTATTCTTAACTCGAAACAAAATTTCTAATGTATATTTAAAAACATTAGAAAATTTTGTTTCGAGTTAAGAATAATAGCCTTCCTGCTTGTTTTCAGCATTTCTTTAAATTAAGAGAAACAAATTATAATTTAAGAAGGCTGTGGGTATTTGAAAGATGTCCTGTGAGGACTAATGTTAAATATAGATGTGTTTCATTTTTGGGAGTCAAATTATGGAATCAACTTAGTGATGAAGTGAAACTGTGTAAATCTCTGTTGAATTTTAAAAAAATATTGAAAAGTAAAATAATTCGGCCAGAGATTATTCCTTTTTTTCAGGACGACATTCCTCATTTTCAAGAATTGATTTCATTTTTGTTTCTGTTGATCTGTTCCATAAAATTAGGAAAGCTGAATTACTCCCAATGACATTGTCGGACCATAAAGCCATACTAGTAGAAAGTTCTTTACGTCCTTTGGTACATGTAGCTCCCAGATGGCGATTTAATACGTCACTATTACGTGACTCAAAATATATTGTACAATTTCGTTCTGGGCTACAGGAGTTTATTGACATCAATTCAGGTTCAGTTGAGGATACTAGGACTTTATGGGATGCGATTAAAGGATACATTAGGAATAACACCATTCTTTATTCCTCCACTTTACGAAAATTGAGATCTGCAAAACTGGAAAAATTGGAGGCTCAGTATGCGATATTAGATGCATCTTTACAAAGCAGCTTCAGTGACAACATAGCGATTCAGAAGGAGTTAGTCAAAAAAGAAATTAATTCAATTCTTAAGCGGCGTTCAGAGTTTCTCATGAAGCGTACGAGACAAAATTATTATTTTAATGGTGCGAGGCCTAGCCATCTTTTGGCCTTAAGACTCAAACATACTGAACAGTTTGCAGATATTCTTAGCGTTAAATCAACAGACGGGACCATACTTACAGAACCAAAACAGGTCAATACAACATTTCGTTCATTTTATGCAGATCTTTATTCCTCTGAGATTATACATAATGCAGACAAGTGTAATGAGTTTTTGGCCATGACTCAGCTACCAAAATTGACTGATTTGGACGCTCGCAACCTTGATGCTCCTTTCTCCCTAGAAGAGATTAAAGAGGCAATAGACCAGATGCGTAAAGAGCGATCTCCCGGATTTGACGGGATCCCACCTGAATTTTATGCTATATTCTGGAGTGAATTAGGACCAATATTATCTGATATGTTTCAATATGCCATTGAAAAGGGAACCTTTTCTAGAGATGTTAATTTAGCTATTATCTCCTTATTATTGAAAAAGAATAAAGATCCTACAGAGTGTTCAAATTACAGACCGCTTTCACTGCTTAATTCTGACCTCAAAATATTTGCTAAGGTACTTGCACGCCGTTTACAAGGTCATATGACTAAGTTAGTTCATTGTGACCAAACAGGTTTCATTGGGACAAGATTGGCATCTGATAATGTCAGGAGATTACTACACATTATAGACAAGGCCTCCACCATAGGCTCACCTGCCGCTGTGTTGTCACTGGATGCAATGAAGGCATTTGATCGCCTTGAATGGCCTTATCTATGGTCAGTGCTGGAAAAGATGGGGTTTGGTACCACATTCATTAACTATATTAAAGTTTTATACTCTAACCCAACAGCAATGGTGTTGACGGGAAAGAGTTGTTCATCACCATTTAAGGTTTGTAGGTCTTCCCGACAAGGCTGCCCTCTGAGCCCACTACTGTTTGCGCTCTCACTTGAACCGTTGGCTGAGATGGTCCGTCAATCTTCCAACATCACTCCAATCTCGATTAATGGTACTAACCATCATATTTCATTGTATGCTGATGATATTCTTTTGTTCATAAATCAGGCACCCCAGTCAATCTCTTATATTTTACATATTTTCAATCAATTTGGTGACATTTCAGGTTACAAAATAAATTGGACAAAATCAGCTCTTCTACCCCTTAATGATACAGCAAGATCTGCCACTCTGCCACCCATAATCCCAGTGGTCAGTCAATTTAAATACCTAGGTATTAATATATTTCCATCAATTCAGACTATCGTGAAGAACAATTATGGTGATACATTGAATACAATTTCTCTCGATTTAGATAGATGGTCGTCATTGCCTAACTCTTTACAAGCTAGAATTTCGATTATAAAGATGAATATTCTACCTCGTGTTAATTTTATTAGCTCCATGCTCCCGTTACCAGCACCACCACAGTTCTGGACAAAACTTAATTCTGCAGTCTCCAAATTTTTATGGCACGGGAAACGTCCCCGAATCAAATTTTCATTATTACAACGAGCTAGGGCTGATGGTGGCCTATCGTTACCTAATTTTAAACTGTATTATTGGGCTTTCACCCTTCGCCCCCTTTTGAAATGGTTTGACCCGACCTTTATGGTGTCATGGCGAGAGCTTGAAGAGAGTTTGGTTCACCCCTTTGAGTTGAGAGATCTTTTATTTTCTAACATCACTACTAATCAATGCAAAGCGCAGTTTGGGCCAATTGTTGCTCACCTTGTAATGGTATGGAGATCTGTGGAAAAGATGTGTAAGATTGATGGAAAATGGAATATGTTTTCCCCGATATTTAATAATCTCGGTCTTCTAATAGACGGATGTCCCATCAGTTTCCCTGGGTGGAAGACAAAAGGTGTTCATACATTGGGGGATGTGTTTGACGAAAACGGACTGTGCTCGTTTCAGAAGCTTTGTGAAATTTTTAAGTTACCTGGTACTTCTTTTTTTTTCTATTTGCAACTGAGATCATCTATGAAAACCTACGGGGTCCCGTGGCAGTCTGCCCTTACAATACACCCTATACATGAGCGCATCTGCAAAGCAAGTAGATCTAAAGGTCTGGTTTCTTTGTTATATGAATTTATTTTAAAATCCGGCTATATGCCCCTAACTGTGGACGCTCGGTGGAGGAGCGATATTCCAGATTTGGATGTAGATTTTAATTGGAATAACATCTGGTCAAATATTTTACTCACCTCTAGGAACCCCGACCATCAATTAATTCATTTCAATTATATACATAGAACTTATCTAACTCCTCGACGGTTATGTGCGATGAAATTATTAAATACTTCATACTGTACTTTGTGTACCTCCAATGAAATTGGTACTTTTTATCATATGATTTGGGAATGCCAAGGAGTTTTTGAGTTTTGGAGGATGGTTGCTTCTAAACTTTCATTAATTTTTACTATTAATATCACACCATCCCCAACCATATTTTTGTTAAATGACATATCCCAGTTACATTTGGAACGTACACAAGAACGCATCTTTCTTGCGGGATTAACAGCAGCAAAGAAAATTGTGGCTATGAGATGGAAAACTCCTCATATTTTAACATTCCAACAATGGGCTCTCAATTTTGTAGATATCGTGTATATGGAACTGTCGACAGCCCGGTTACATGGTGCAAGAGAGAAGAATATTAATGTATGGTCTCAGTTCGCAGAGGTGCTCCAAAACATGTTTTAAAAATGGTACTTGACCTTATAAGGTGTTCTTTGGCTTGGTGTACTGAAGTGTATTTATATGTGGTATATTTGCGTTAAATATAGGTACTCTGTCTGCGTATATACTGATACAAGGCAAATGTGATAAAAAAAATAAATAATTAGGCATTACGTAATTTGGTTGGTCCGATGGGAGGAGGGAGGGAGGGAGGGGGGAGGGTGGGTGGGGGTGATGATTGATTTGTATTTTATTTTGTTAATCTATGTCATACAATGCATACATTCATTTATTTATTTATTTATTTTTGCTCTTAACTTATGTGTTAATTTTGCATTGTTATACTTAATAATATGGGCATTACTTTTTTTTTTTTTGTTTTGTTTTTCTTTTTTTTTTTTTTTTTTTTTTTTTTTGTATTTGTTTTTGTTTTTTTGTTATTACATTTATCTATTCATTTTTTGTTATGTATTGGTGTTTTTTTTTGCACCATGTTGTTTTTTCAGAAAAAGGAAAAAAAGAAATAAAAATTTGATCACAAAAAAAAAGAAAAGTAAAATAATTAAGGATTACAATGCTAAATGATTGGAGTATAATTTGGTTAAGCAGAACAATTTAAAGGGAAATTTCTCTTTTTGTTTCTTTTCATATTGCAGATAATCTGGGTTTTCTGTTGGAAAGTACAGGGTAGGCAAATATAAGCTTTGGCTTCAGCCTATTCCTTTTTCGGTTACAGAGTTTATTATTATTTTTTGTGTGAAACTGATGAGCGTAAACTTGTATGAAAGTGTTTTGTCATTTACACACACACACACACAGTTTGAATTGCAAATAATGTAATGTAACTGAAATAAACAATTCATTCATTCATTCATTCAAATCAAAGTGAGGCAGTCTGTGGATTTCCTTAGATGAGCTGCTTTTCAAAAAAATTGAATCATGTGAACACAGTTATTATCTTATCTATTATATTTGCTAGTTTTTGTCTTTTTTTTTCTCTACCTGAAGCTGGAATCAGGTACAATTTGAAAGCTCTATTGAGATTTTCCACAATCATCCTGAGGCGAACATCAAAGTCTTACCCTGCAACTTGGTTTCTGCATTGGACCTGTAGATTTCCCTGTGATGTGCAATGGCTCGAGCTGCCTCTAGGTGGAACATGACCACATCCACTCCCGCCTCCGCGCTCTCCCAGGGCTCCAGCAGCTCCCCGACAGCCAGGCCGCGCTCCAGTAAAGACAGCACAGGAAGGATGTGGGGGAAGGAGGTGTTGGACAGGACACTGGATTCTGGATGCAAACGAGGGGATCCGGTGTCAAATACATTATTACATAAACGTAGGAAACACAAAACAACTGCAAGGACCTCACCTTTTCCATCATTCAAATTCTTCATAAAAGGTTTGAGTTTCTTCTCGTAAAGAATAGCGCCCTCCGTGTGTCTCTGTCGTAAAGCTACCCATGTCTGCTCCAAGCGGGAAATCTAAAATAACCAAAACAAAAAACAACAACAATGACACACGTTACAAAATAAACCTTTGCAGTGTCTGTGGTGCCGATGGATGCATGCAGAGGTGTCAAAAGTATTCACATTCATTACTCAGGTAGAAGTATAGATAATAGAGTTTAAAAATACTCCTGTACAAGTCGAAGTATCAACTCAAGTTTTTTACTCAAGTAAAAGTATAAAAGTACTGGTTTCAAATCTACTTAAAGTAAAAAAGTAAAAGTAATGTAAGGGGGAAACAAGCCATTAAGGACAAAAGCCATTGAAAATGAATGCATCTTAGTATAATGCAAATATATTAAAGAACCATATATGTGTACTATTGAGCATTAACATGTGTTTCAGAGAGCAGGAGATATGATGACTAGTTGCCTATAAGTATTGTAATGGTGCAAAAAGTCAAACTTCAAAGGCATGTTATCATTTATCCTAACCTTTATTGGAATGTACATCCAAGTTTAGTTGCAGGAATCTGAGGGAACGGATGTAAGAACAAAACTGGACAAGAACATCTGAAACAACCACAACCAAATTCACTCTATCCGGATGTAGCAATTTTTTTTTAAAGGCCGAAATGAAATAGAGTAACAAGGCTGTTTTTAAAATGTAAGGAGTAAAAAGTACAGATAATTGCGTGAAAATGTAAGGAGTAAAAGTAAAAAGTCATCTGAAAAATAATTACTCCAGTGAAGTATAGATAACCAAAATTTCTACTTAAGAAAGGTAACGAAGTATTTGTACTTGGTTACTTGACGCCTCTGGATGCTTGCATGCAGGTGCCAGTGCCTCACCTGTGGCAGCTCCAGGGCTCTCATCACAGCAGCAAAACCAAACATGTTGCCCAGGTTGTTCTTCAACTCTGCTGCTAACTGGATGGTCTTGTGCAGCAGCGCTGCCCTCTCCTCTGTGCTTCCCGTGCAGCCAAGGAGGTCCACGGCCATCATGATAGACATGGTGTAGAACCTGAGAAGACAGGTATCAACGTTTACTATTGAAGAATAGAAGCAGGAAAGTCAAATCCATCCTGCAACGCCACATGCGAGTAGAATTTGAAAGCACTGATTAAATATTTATCATTTAAAAGAAAAAAAAAACAAAAAAAAAAACTTGAATTTGACTAAAAGTTCACCAAGAGACTTGAAAAAAATGAGAAAAAGATAAGCCGTTAAGAGCTGTAAAACACACTTTTATGCCTCTTTTCTGTTACATTTAGAAATATTTGATGAAAGAACATGAAAGAGGTGGAAATGACAGCGAGGAGGAACAGAAATATATGCGAACAGATGAGATGAAGGAGAAGGATAAAGCAGCAGAGATTATCAGTACCTGAGTTACTGAGTGATGCATTGAATTGAAAACATTTTTACCTCTCCAGTAGGTCAAGTCTCAGCTGGTGTCCATGCGGTAGTGTGAGCAACTCCAGCCCTGAGGACACTCCCATCATCCTTTGCATTTCTGAGGTTACACCTAATATTCTAGCAACCTGCCCAAGAGGAAAGAAAAGTTACCTCCTGCTGTGGGTGAGTCTATATTTACAGTAGTAATTATGTATTTCAGCTTGCGTTCAGTAGCTGGCCGAGTACGAGAGATGAGTAAATATGTGTGAGCGTCTGTACCCTGCAGTCCACCATTGTGATGTGTTTAGCCGCCGTCTTTGCATCCACTTCAGCCAGAAGCTCTTTGACTTTCTTCAGCACAGTCATCTCCAGAGGTTTATTCTCAGTTGGAAGAAGGCAAGACTCATACCTGCACAAAAAACAGTTCATTAGATCAGGAAAAACTGAACCACAACAAAGTATTTTGAAGGCTGTTACTACTCTAGTTTCTTGACTTTAACATTATGTTTGTTCTGCCATCACTTTATTCCAAAGCGACTAAGCGAGTTATATGTAAGCAACAAACGCAATGCACCGTTAAGCATCCTGTCCAAGGACACTTTGATGTTTGAACTGAAGGAGTTGGAAATAGCAGTAACTATCTCAATAACAGACCAAATTAATTTCAAGATAAGTTTGAACTAGGGATGGGCGGTATGGACTAAAAAATGTATCACGATAATTTCTGGCATTTATCCGATAACGATAAAAATGACGATAAAAAAAATACCAATTCAACTCCATCTTTTTAACTATAAATCTATCTCGCTCTCAGATCCACCATGTTTGTTACACAAAAATGTCATCAACGGGAATTTATCCTTCTTTCTTCTTCTTTCTTTTCTTTCTTTCTTCTTTCTTTCTTTCTTTCTTTCTTTCTTTCTTTCTTTCTTTCTTTCTTTCTTTCTTTCTTTCTTTCTTTCTTTCTTTCTTTCTTTCTTTCTTTCTTTCTTTCTTTCAGGCTCATTTCCTTCCTTCCTTCCTTCCTTCTTTTTCCCCTTCCTTCCTTCTTTCCTCCTGCTCTCTCCTCTTTTCTCCCTTCCTTCCTCCTTTCCTTGTTTTCTCTCTTCCCTTTCCTTCCTTCCTTCCTTCCTTCCTTCCTTCCTTCCTTCCTTCCTTCCTTCCTTCCTTCCTTCCTTCCTTCCTTCCTTCCTTCCTTCCTTCCTTCCTTCCTTCCTTCCTTCCTTCCTTCCTTCCTTCCTTCCTTCCTTCCTTCCTTCCTTCCTTCCTTCCTGTACGTTGTGCAGAACCATAAATCAGCTTTACACAAAAACATCATCCGCATAAACGGGAATTTATCGTTTTTACCGCGAGATGACAAATTCTTATCGTGAGGAACTTTTTTGACGTTATATCGTGAACGGTAAATTATCGCCCATTCCTAGTTTGAACACAAGGAATTGTGGAAAACTGGGAAGAATATGAAAATTTTCTGCCACTACATCAGCATCTGACCTCCTAACTGTGATGCAAACTGCCAGATCAAATGGTTGTGGCTTTTGCTGCATTCAATGTCAAGTTTTAGCAGAGTTTCAGCAATAATCTTCCTGCTCTAAACTCCACAGGGGTTGTTTGGACGCTCAACAGTGCTGCATGCTCTGTTGCTGCTGCCAACACTGTGAACACAATCGTTTTCATTTTACAGCCTTTGTCTCCTGTGTCCTCCTATGACTTTAAATCACAATAAAATACAACATCTGTCATGTCAGATTGCACAAAGTTCATCTACTGTCTGTTTTGAGTAAACACCAAGTCTGGAAGCAGGTTTTTTTCATACCTGGAAGGCCTGAAGGAGGATGTGGTCTCCACCTGTGGGGTGCTGAACGTCCCCTCTCCTTCCTCTCTTCCCTCGCCTTCCTTTCCTTCCTCCACTCGCAATCTCTCTACATAGCTCTTAGCTGGCGGTTTGGGGGCCCAGACACACAGGGTCTTAGATCACAGTAGCTCCCCGCTGTCTCAGAGGAATGCGACTGGTAGCTGGAATGATGGGCTGGCGAGGAGTGTGCCGAGTGAGAGGTCTGCGTGGGATATTCTGGAGGGATGCTGCTGGCTGTCGGGCTGAGTTGAGGGTCGCTGGAACGACGCATCGCGGGGAGGGAGGGACGACGGCCAGGGCCCGCCCGCCCGAATGGGCTCTCTGCCTGGTAACTGAAGATAGGATAAAAGCTTCAACTCTCTGTTGACGGCATTTGTTAATGTTTTATTTATGTGTCTGAGTCTGGCTCTTACTGGCACTATACGCGGGAGACAGTGGGGTCTCTCCAACAGGCGACAAGGGACAGCGGTACTCCTGAATCTGGTCCATGCTCATCGCACAGTTCCGCATTGCGTCTTTATGGTGGTGGATTGTTGACGGGCTGCAAGCACAACAAATATAGTACAGTTACTGAAGGGAACCTAGGTTTCACACAATAATAGTGGCATTAAATCCTTCAGGGTGAGAGAAAAGGAAGGTATTTCACATGGTGTTTTCACTCAGATCACATTCAGGACTTTGAAGCAGAAGCAGACGCGTTGTAGAGCGTAATCTCGAGGCTAAATAGTGACAAAACAATCTCATGCATTTCACGGGCAGTATTTTTTTTTTGTATCCCGTACTTCTTGTTAACCCAATATTCATTTCCACTGGAAACAAAAGGTGTGTCTGCTTTGCTGTCGTAAGTCGTCAAGTTTCAAACGGCTCTGAGTGGTTTGAAACTTGAGCGTGGAAGTGAGCGAGAATGTGGACCTGGTGCTGGTTTCAGAGGGAGTCTGTGAGGTGAGGGGAGTGTAGGAAGGTGGAAGGTACTGGTGCACTAGTTTAGTGCACGGGAACAACACTGGTGTCATTTAAATACACACGCACACAAACACAACCTGCATCTGGGCGCAGGTTCCGGCTCTGGTTCTGGCGCGGCCACTGGTGTCTCAACCGGACTGGGACTGTCTGAATCACTGATCATGTATATAGCATAATGTGTCAATGAAGTAAGGACAAACTTAGTCACGAGATTGCCAAAGAAAATAGTCA